>NC_134693.1:3852500-4020517 GCF_050947455.1 Rhinoderma darwinii
ACAGAAGAGAGAGCGCGCGCGAGACAGAGAGAGAGAGCGCGCGCGAGACAGAGAGAGAGCGCGCGAGACAGAGAGAGAGCGCGCGCGAGACAGAGAGAGAGAGCGCGCGCGGAGACAAGAGAGAGAGCGCGCGCGAGACAGAGAGAGAGCGCGGCGAGACAGAGAGAGAGAGCGCGCGCGAGACAGAGAGAGAGAGCGCGCGCGAGACAGAGAGAGAGAGCGCGCGCGAGACAGAGAGAGAGAGCGCGCGCGAGACAGAGAGAGAGAGAGCGCAGAGCGCGCGCGAGACAGAGAGAGAGAGAGCGCGCGCGAGACAGAGAGAGAGAGCGCGCGCGAGACAGAGAGAGAGAGAGCGCGCGCGAGACAGAGAGGAGAGAGCGCGCGCGAGACAGAGAGAGAGAGAGCGCGCGCGAGACAGAGAGAGAGAGAGCGCGCGCGAGACAGAGAGAGAGAGAGCGCGCGCGAGACAGAGAGAGAGAGCGCGCGCGAGACAGAGAGAGAGAGCGCGCGCCGAGACAGAGAGAGAGAGCGCGCGCGCGAGACAGAGAGAGAGAGCGCGGCGCGAGACAGAGAGAGAGAGCGCGCGCGCGAGACAGAGAGAGAGAGCGCGCGCGCGAGACAGAAGAGAGAGAGCGCGCGCGCGAGACAGAGAGAGAGAGCGCGCGCGCGAGACAGAGAGAGAGAGCGGCGCGCGCGAGACAGAGAGAGAGAGCGCGCGCGAGACAGAGAGAGAGAGCGCGCGCGCGAGACAGAGAGAGAGAGCGCGCGCGCGAGACAGAGAGAGAGAGCGCGCGCGCGAGACAGAGAGAGAGAGGGCGCGCGGACAGAGAGAGAGAGCGCGCGCGCGAGACAGAGAGAGAGAGCGCGCGCGCGAGACAGAGAGAGAGAGCGCGCGCGCGAGACAGAGAGAGAGAGCGCGCGCGCGAGACAGAGAGAGAGAGCGCGCGCGCGAGACAGAGAGAGAGCGCGCGCGCGAGACAGAGAGAGAGAGCGCGCGCGCGAGACAGAGAGAGAGAGGCGCGCGAGACAGAGAGAGAGAGCGGCGCGCGAGACAGAGAGAGAGAGCGCGCGCGCGAGACAGAGAGAGAGAGCGCGCGCGCGAGACAGAGAGAGAGCGCGCGCGCGAGACAGAGAGAGAGAGCGCGCGCGAGACAGAGAGAGAGAGCGCGCGCGCGAGACAGAGAGAGAGAGCGCGCGCGCGAGACAGAGAAGAGAGGCGCGCGCGAGACAGAGAGAGAGAGCGCGCGCGAGACAGAGAGAGAGAGCGCGCGCGAGACAGAGAGAGAGCGCGCGCGAGACAGAGAGAGAGAGCGCGCGCGAGACAGAGAGAGAGAGCGCGCGCGAGACAGAGAGAGAGAGCGCGCGCGAGACAGAGAGAGAGAGCGCGCGCGAGACAGAGAGAGAGAGCGCGCGCGAGACAGACAGAGAGAGAGCGCGCGAGACAGAGAGAGAGAGCGCGCGCGAGACAGAGAGAGAGCGCGCGACAGAGAGAGAGCGCGCGCGAGACAGAGAGAGAGAGCGCGCGCGAGACAGAGAGAGAGCGCGCGCGAGACAGAGAGAGAGAGCGCGCGCGAGACAGAGAGAGAGCGCGCGCGCGAGACAGAGAGAGAGAGCGCGCGAGACAGAGAGAGAGCGCGCGAGACAGAGAGAGCGCGCGAGACAGAGAGAGAGCGCGCGAGACAGAGAGAGAGAGCGCGCGAGACAGAGAGAGCGCGCGAGACAGAGAGAGAGAGCGCGCGAGACAGAGAGAGAGAGAGCGCGCGAGACAGAGAGAGAGCGCGAGACAGAATCGACATGAAAAGATGTACTGATCCTGAGTTACATCCTGTATTATATTCCAGAGCTGCACTCACTATTCTGCTGGTGGAGTCACTGTGTACATACATTACATTACTTTATCCTGTACTGATCCTGAGTTATATCCTGTATTATACTCCAGAGCTGCACTCACTATTCTGCTGGTGGAGTCACTGTGTACATACATTACATTACTTATCCTGTACTGATCTTGAGTTACATCCTGTATTATACTCCAGAGCTGCACTCACTATTCTGCTGGTGGAGTCACTGTGTACATACATTATATTACTTATCCTGTACTGATCCTGAGTTACATCCTGTATTATACTCCAGAGCTGCACTCACTATTCTGCTGGTGGAGTCACTGTTGTACATATATTACATTACTTATCCTATACTGATCTTGAGTTACATCCTGTATTATACTCCGGAGCTGCACTCACTATTCTGCTGGTGGAGTCACTGTGTACATACATTACATTACTTATCCTGTACTGATCCTGAGTTATATCCTGTATTATACTCCAGAGCTGCACTCACTATTCTGCTGGTGGAGTCCCTGTGTACATACATTACTTATCCTGTACTGATCCTGAGTTATATCCTGTATTATACTCCAGAGCTGCACTCACTATTCTGCTGGTGGAGTCTCTGTGTACATACATTACATTACTTATCCTGTACTGATCCTGAGTTACATCCTGTAATTATACTCCAGAGCTGCACTCACTATTCTGCTGGTGGAGTCACTATGTACATGCATTACATTAATACTGTACTGATCCTGAGTTATATCCTGTATTATACTCCAGAGCTGCATTGGGTAAGCAGATCTCTGGTCCTGCCAAAGCAGATAATTGCAGCATACAGCGCTATGTATTCCTGTTTTGGAAGGATGTCAGTGAAACTCCACCTTCACTTTTCATTGTCATTTTATGGGTGAAATCACCATAAAACACGGAGTTTGTATTATACTCCAGTCGCATTTAAAGCTGCATTTACAATTCTACTGGTTCCTGCCACTTGGAATAAAGCAGCACTGTGCGGACACTTCTATACAGCTTCGATGAGATCTTAGAATTCATGTACTACGGCGCACAGCATTGTGGGAGATTTTTTTTTTCTCTGTCGGACCATATAGTGCGGTTTCTAAACACTACGTCTGCTACAATGCACTACAGCAGAGAACTGAACCAGCAGGGAGATGTGAAATCGCTCACTTCATGTCACACTCCAGTCACATCCAGAGCTGCCTTCACAATTTTGCTGCTTACACTTGGAACCAGACTCCAATTTGTCAGTCCGGTTATGTAAGAGCTCAGCACTATGTAGCAGTCAGAGCTCCCATAATGCAACACTCAGGTAAAAGGAAACAAGAATTGTGAATGCAGCTTTGGATGTGACAGGAGTAAAAGACACAATGTCAATGAAAATGAATAGAAGTAAAAATTGTACAGTGTTACATGGCGATTTAAGCCGTGAAATGAAGCAAAGCGGCGCGATAAACGGACAAGATGTGATTGTAAGCTTCACGGCTGCAGGAAGAGGCTGTAATAATGTCTTAGAAAAATGGGGAACGTGACTTAAGAATTTGTGGTCAGCGCTGAGGAAGTGTCTGCATCTCCGGAATAAACAGCACAAAAGGAACGGAGGACGATCTGCAGAAATGCCAAAAAACTTCCCGCTACAGTAAAAGATTTCTAATCCGGCACTTCACGCTCCAGAAATCCTGACAAACTGTCCCATGCCGGATTAGAAAAACATGGCTGCGGACTTCCAAACACAACGCCACACCTGCATGTATTGTGTGTGGCCTTGAATAGAGCGGAGCTGCAGTACCACACACAACCCGTGCACAGAAGTGGCGCTGTAGCTGGAAGCAGCCAGGTTATCTAAAATCCCTTTAACAGGAAAGTCTGGCACCTGCAGCTCCTGAACACCCGACATAAGCCCCTGGCGACACGTGTGATTGTGGATCTGTGGATCGGCTTCCAGGAGTTCAGAATCTACTCAGACTCCGGACAATGCGGCGCACTCCAGATTATTGGAATTAATACACCCTGCAGCGCCGCTCACATGGAAGAAGATCACCGGCCATTCACATTAGATGTACGCTCATTAGTAGGTCAGTCGCTGTCAGGAATCCTGCAGCAGCTTTCCCCCTTCTCCCTATTGAGAGCACACGCCGAGCTTAACATGCGCGTGTATGGGGGAGTCTGGAGGAATAGCGGTCGGCCGAGCTGAACATGCGCGTGTATGGGGGGAGTCTGGAGGAATAGCGGTCGGCCATGCTGAACATGCGCGTGTATGGGGGAGTCTGGAGGAATAGCAGTCGGCCATGCTGAACATGCGCGTGTATGGGGGGAGTCTGGAGGAATAGCGGTCGGCCGAGCTGAACATGCGCGTGTATGGGGGGAGTCTGGAGGAATAGCGGTCGGCCGAGCTGAACATGCGCGTGTATGGGGGAGTCTGGAGGAATAGCGGTCGGCCGAGCTGAACATGCGCGTGTATGGGGGAGTCTGGAGGAATAGCGGTCGGCCATGCTGAACATGCGCGTGTATGGGGGGAGTCTGGAGGAATAGCGGTCGGCCATGCTGAACATGCGCGTGTATGGGGGGAGTCTGGAGGAATAGCGGTCGGCCGAGCTGAACATGCGCGTGTATGGGGGAGCCTGGAGGAATAGCGGTCGGCCATGCTGAACATGCGCGTGTATGGGGGAGTCTGGAGGAATAGCGGTCGGCCATGCTGAACATGCGCGTGTATGGGGGGGGAGTCTGGAGGAATAGCAGTCGGCCATGCTGAACATGCGCGTGTATGGGGGGAGTCTGGAGGAATAGCGGTCGGCCGAGCTGAACATACGCGTGTATGGGGGAGTCTGGAGGAATAGCGGTCGGCCATGCTGAACATGCGCGTGTATGGGGGGAGTCTGGAGGAATAGCGGTCGGCCGAGCTGAACATGCGCGTGTATGGTGGAGTCTGGAGGAATAGCGGTCGGCCATGCTGAACATGCGCGTGTATGGGGGGAGTCTGGAGGAATAGCGGTCGGCCATGCTGAACATGCGCGTGTATGGGGGGAGTCTGGAGGAATAGCGGTCGGCCGAGCTGAACATGCGCGTGTATGGGGGAGTCTGGAGGAATAGCGGTCGGCCGAGCTGAACATGCGCGTGTATGGGGGGAGTCTGGAGGAATAGCGGTCGGCCATGCTGAACATGCGCGTGTATGGGGGGAGTCTGGAGGAATAGCGGTCGGCCGAGCTGAACATGCGCGTGTATGGGGGAGTCTGGAGGAATAGCGGTCGGCCATGCTGAACATGCGCGTGTATGGGGGAGTCTGGAGGAATAGCGGTCGGCCATGCTGAACATGCGCGTGTATGGGGGAGTCTGGAGGAATAGCGGTCGGCCATGCTGAACATGCGCGTGTATGGGGGAGTCTGGAGGAATAGCGGTCGGCCATGCTGAACATGCGCGTGTATGGGGGAGTCTGGAGGAATAGCGGTCGGCCGAGCTGAACATGCGCGTGTATGGGGGGAGTCTGGAGGAATAGCGGTCGGCCGAGCTGAACATGCGCGTGTATGGGGGGAGTCTGGAGGAATAGCGGTCGGCCATGCTGAACATGCGCGTGTATGGGGGGAGTCTGGAGGAATAGCGGTCGGCCGAGCTGAACATGCGCGTGTATGGGGGGAGTCTGGAGGAATAGCGGTCGGCCGAGCTGAACATGCGCGTGTATGGGGGGAGTCTGGAGGAATAGCGGTCGGCCGAGCTGAACATGCGCGCGTATGGGGGGGGGGGGGTGTTGGAGTCTGGAGGAATAGCGGTCGGCAGTGAACGCAGGGTTCCGATCACGGCGGCGCTGCTCCGATAGGACGCGGTCTCTCAGGACGCAGAACGGCCGGGGTCTCTCACAATCTCGCTCTGCAGCTAGAATCCATCTCTCCAGTCACCTCCCCGCATTGTGAAAGTTTAATGGCCGGCAATAAAAAAACAAAAACAGAACTGGTCGTTTATCCGTCAGCAGCACGGTCAGAGCGCCAAACTTCCCCTCCCCCTATACATTCACAGAATCCAGCGTCTCGCTCCGGATTCTCCTATTTAACTTAGTGAAATATAAAGGAGAATATAATAAGGGAGGGAACTAGTGGCACCCGAGCAGCGGAGAACCACAAATCCCAGAAAGTCCAGACCGCTAGAGAAAGGACACAGCTGCATAGAGCCTGTATGTTTAGGGAGGTTAGATTGTGAGCTCCTGGGGACAGTCAGCAGGTGGGCATATATAGATTACATATAGGACCAGACAATATATACGGGGCAGACATTTGGGGTTTAGGACAGAGTGAAGCCGATCACAGATCTGACGTCTTCCCACAATCATCACATGTAAATAGACTTTGAATTCCTCACGATTTCAAGATCTCTGATTTTTGGCAGTAAATTGTCACATTCTTATTTACTTTCAGATTTAACCCCCCCCCCCCCCCCTCAAAAGCTTGTTTCTGATACTGAACGGGGGAGGGGCAGAGTTTCCTCCATTAGAGGACTGTACAGGGCCTGGTGTAAATATGTCATGATCTGTGCGGACACTGAGCAAGCACGGAACACTGGGAGATTTCAGCTCTGAAGCCTGCAGAATTGTGAGTGCTGCTCTGGAGTATAATACATACATACCGGACAGGCAGCCGCCTCCATTGGCTCTATTTAAGTCCGAGGGCCCCAAATATCACACTCCTTCATGACTTCTATTTTGTAGTTTTACATATGTAACCATTTTTAGGATCTCTGCTTGTTGTCACTAAATGACTAGAGCCTGAAAACCCGGCCCTGACCTAGTCCTGCTCTCACAGATGAGGATTTGTTAAAATGTAAATACATCACCAGCACCAACATTTCTTGTCCTGGACTCCAGGGCTGGTAGCGCTTACCTACACTAATACATTGTAACAAAAGCCGAGCTGTGTAAGGATGGGTTTTCAGCCTCTGGAAGTTACCATTCACTGATATCAAACAGATTTTGAAAATGGCATAATGATCACGATTTATTTACATTAGACCGGTCAATGGCTGGGTGGCAGCGGTTATAAAGTGACTGGGAGATGGGACGAGGACGGGCCTGATGTGCGCTCTGTTCTGGCTCATCATAGAGGGGGAGCTGTGAGAAGTATTAGGGCAGGAAGGGTTTTCATACACTGCCTGTAAAGAATGTTTTAATTCACTGAAAGCAAGCAAGGATCTTGAAAATGGTGAGGTCTAGAAAAAGGCTATTAGAAAGTTGCCGAATGCAGAGACTTTACGGTATTTATACACAATCTTTCCGAACTGCTGCTATTGTGACGCCCCCTCTGCAGTCACAACCCCATGCAGCCATCTTGTATCTGCTCAGATCGCAGGATGCAGATAAGAAGTGAATGGAACCTACCTTGGATGTGAGGTCTCGATGGAAGATCCCCTTAGAGTGGAGATAGGTCAGACCCAGGGCGATATCCTGCGCCAGCTTCACCCGGACCGCCCATGACAAGTGCTGGTTGCTGTCCAGAAGCTGCTCCAGGTTCCCGCTATTAATATACTGAAAAACAAGTACGATTTGTGAGGCGGTATCAGCGCGGGTCACGACTCAGGGCGACGCGCACAACGACTGCAATAAACGACACATCTCTGCACTACTCCTGACTGTATAGAATCCATTATGGGCGTCATTACTTATGCAACTCCCCCGAGGTAAAAGTGACAACAGTGTGAATAACGCCTTATATGAGCGAGACATCATTGGAGGGGGCAGGGAGGGGGCAGGGAGAGACAGAAAGCGGAGGTCATCCCCCGACATTTATACGGTGCCGCATGCCCGGCCCCCGCCTGCATGGAGCCGCCCGTTACCTCCATGTAATTCACACACGTGTCGGAGGCTCTGGTGACGATTTCTGCAGGTGGCAGCGATTCGGAGGTCCAGAGCCGGACGCTCAGCTGAGAAAATACCCGCTGCGCTGCCAAAGAAAACCCCCGACCCCACATAAAAGACGGAGCAAATATGGGATGTTAGTAATTCATGGACAGTAATGTCTGGGGCGTCTGACACAGCAGCAGAGACGATGAAGTGCGGCCCCCCGCTATGTAGTCATCTTATTTGGCGGTCTAACCAGTCTAACCCGAATTATAGTAGACGGCAGC
This sequence comes from Rhinoderma darwinii, assembly GCF_050947455.1. Taxonomy (NCBI): domain Eukaryota; kingdom Metazoa; phylum Chordata; class Amphibia; order Anura; family Rhinodermatidae; genus Rhinoderma; species Rhinoderma darwinii. Next base: position 3,860,456 of record NC_134693.1, read on the forward strand.
AGCAAGAGACAATGACCTCATGTGACCACAAGTAAAAGAAAACCACATGTTACATTATACAGGGGGTGACATCACCGCTCTCCAGATATATTATATTATACAGCAGTGACATCACCGCTCTCCAGATATATTATACAGCAGTGACATCACCGCTCTCCAGATATATTATACAGGGGGTGACATCACCGCTCTCCAGATATATTATACAGGGGGTGACATCACCGCTCTCCAGATATATTATATTATACAGCAGTGACATCACCGCTCTCCAGATATCAGTTATATTATACAGCAGTGACATCACCGCTCTCCAGATATCAGTTATATTATACAGCAGTGACATCACCGCTCTCCAGATATCAGTTATATTCTACAGCAGTGACATCACCGCTCTGCAGATATCAGTTATATTATACAGCAGTGACATCACCACTCTCCAGATATCAGTTATATTATACAGCAGTGACATCACCGCTCTGCAGATATCAGTTATATTATACAGCAGTGACATCACCGCTCTCCAGATATCAGTTATATTATACAGCAGTGACATCACCGCTCTGCAGATATCAGTTATATTATACAGCAGTGACATCACCGCTCTCCAGATATCAGTTACATTATACACCAGTGACATCACCGCTCTCCAGATATCAGTTATATTATACAGGGAATGACATCACCGCTCTCCAGATATCAGTTACATTATACACCAGTGACATCACCGCTCTCCAGAGATCAGTTACATTATACACCAGTGACATCACCGCTCTCCAGAGATCAGTTATATTATACAGCAGCGACATCACCGCTCTCCAGATATCAGTTATATTATACAGGGAATGACATCACCGCTCTCCAGATATCAGTTACATTATACACCAGTGACATCACCGCTCTCCAGATATCAGTTACATTATACAGCAGTGACATCACCGCTCTCCAGATATCAGTTATATTATACAGCAGTGACATCACCGCTCTCCAGATATCAGTTACATTATACACCAGTGACATCACCGCTCCCCAGATATCAGTTATATTATACAGCAGTGACATCACCGCTCTCCAGATATCAGTTATATTATACAGCAGTGACATCACCGCTCTCCAGATATCAGTTACATTATACAGCAGCGACATCACCGCTCTCCAGATATATTATATTATACAGCAGTGACATCACCGCTCTCCAGATATGTTATATTATATAGCAGTGACATCACCGCTCTCCAGATATCAGTTATATTATACAGCAGTGACATCACCGCTCTCCAGATATATTATATTATACAGCAGTGACATCACCGCTCTCCAGATATCAGTTATATTATATAGCAGTGACATCACCGCTCTCCAGATATATTATATTATACAGCAGTGACATCACCGCTCTGCAGATATCAGTTATATTATACAGCAGTGACATCACCGCTCTCCAGAGATCAGTTATATTATACAGCAGTGACATCACCGCTCTCCAGATATCAGTTATATTATACAGCAGTACATCACCGCTCTCCAGATATCAGTTATATTATACAGCAGTGACATCACCGCTCTCCAGATATCAGTTATATTATACAGGGAATGACATCACCACCCTCCAGGTTTACACAGACACAGCAGCTTAATTCCCCGATCACTAATTCAGGGTCACAGTCGCGGTTGGGTGGGATCCGCATATCCAGCATAGGAGGCACATAACTCTGCAGCGCGATCAGGTACCTGGAAATATCATTAGTCGCATTAAGCGGTTTGTGCCTTTACAATGACAGGAAGTTATGGAGACCGATGAACGATCCCACGGGGTCCCAACATAAAACACATATCATGGCCAGGCTTCTGAAATCACAACAATGGAATTTTTATGAGATCGGAGCGGTTTGATTTGGCACTAAACCTGCGCCCCGTATATAGAAGAATCTAGACCGAGCGTGAACAATGCAGGATTGTACAGGACGGATCAGCCAGCGACTGGCGGTCACACGGGCTGTTTTCTTTAGTGGTGACTAAAAGCGCACGCCATTTCTCTCTACTGGAGGTGACGCCGCATGGACAGGAGGATCATTAGGTCAACACGACCCATATTACAGAGCACACAGGACGGAGAGCCGGCAACAAGTGGAAGGTAAATGAATGAATAGTCCAGACAATCAGCATTTGTCTAAGAGGTATGACCATCTGTGAACCACATTATACAGTGAATATATAGAACTAGTCATGGAACGATGCAGAATTACATCCTGTATTATACTCCAGAGCTGCACTCACTATTCTGCTGGTGGAGTCACTGTATACATACATTACATTACTTATCCTGTACTGATCCCAAGTTATACCCTGTATTATACTCCAGAGCTGCGCTCACTATTCTGCTGGTGGAGTCACTGTATACATACATTACATTACTTATCCTGTACTGATCCTGAGTTACATCCTGTATTATACTCCAGAGCTGCACTCACTATTCTGCTGGTGGAGTCACTGTGTACATACATTACATTACTTATCCTGTACTGATCCTGAGTTATATCCTGTATTATACTCCAGAGCTGCACTCACTATTCTGCTGGTGGAGTCACTGTGTACATACCTACATTACATTACTTATCCTGTACTGATCCCAAGTTATACCCTGTATTATACTCCAGAGCTGCGCTCACTATTCTGCTGGTGGAGTCACTGTATACATACATTACATATCCTGTACTGATCCTGAGTTACATCCTGTATTATACTCCAGAGCTGCACTCACTATTCTGCTGGTGGAGTCACTGTGTACATACATTACATTACTTATCCTGTACTGGTCCTGAGTTACATCCTGTATTATACTCCAGAGCAGCACTCACTATTCTGCTGGTGGAGTCACTGTATACATACATTACATTACTTATCCTGTACTGATCCTGAGTTATATCCTGTATTATACTCCAGAGCTGCAGTCACTATTCTGCTGGTGGAGTCACTGTGTACATACATTACATTCAGATCCTGTACTGATCCTGAGTTACATCCTGTATTCTACTCCAGAGCTGCACTCACTATTCTGCTGGTGGAGTCACTGTGTACATACATTACTTATCCTGTACTGATCCTGAGTTATATCCTGTATTATACTCCAGAGCTGCACTCACTATTCTGCTGGTGGAGTCACTGTGTACATACATTACTTATCTATATCCTGTATTATACTGCAGAGCTGCACTCACTATTCTGCTGGTGGAGTCACTGTGTACATACATTACTTATCTATATCCTGTATTATACTGCAGAGCTGCACTCACTATTCTGCTGGTGGAGTCACTGTGTACATACATTACTTATCTATATCCTGTATTATACTCCAGAGCTGCACTCACTATTCTGCTGGTTGTTATTGGAAAACAGTCAGCAAGCTTGTCAACAGACACACCCTAACAGCTAATTTCTGTTATTTCCTACGTCAGAAAACGGTGGCATAAAGATTCCAAGCTCTGTTAAGACATCGGGGATACTGGGAGATTTCAGCTCAGAAGCCAGCAGAACACTGCACCCCTGGAGTATAATACACACATAATGAATGGGCAGCCACTGTAAATTGGCTCTCTTAGGACCCAGGACTTCTTGATTATATAGGGAAACCCCATTTTCACCTATTGTTTCTTAATAAATGTGGCCTAATTTATGTCCCCCACTTGGAGACCGCGCTCACTTCATGTCACGAATTTGGTTAGCAAGGAGAATAAACTTTAAAAACTTTAAAATAAATTTTAGTGCAGGACTTTTTCATTAACTGCATAATAAACGTCAGACGATGTATCTAAGCCGAGTGACTGTATGGATTGCTTTACCGCATCTCCATGTACGAGGTCCGCTTTATTTACCTGCATTACTTCACAATTATAACAATGAGATAGCCGGACGCATTCTACGGAACACTTTATATTGCGGTTCTTTCTTTCGACATTATTAATTTTAAAAATAGACAGAGAAATATAAAACGCTTTGAAATAGAAAGACGTTGGAAAGACGTTGGATTGTAGAAATCTCACCGAGTCCGGATACCGTGTGATCAGAGCGAAGGACGCACCGCAGGATCCGCTGTCCAGGAGACGGAGTCTTACAAATTTATACTTTACAGAGCAGCCACCTGACCCCATCAAAACGAGGTGTGGGGGGGGGGGGAGATAACCCGACAGGAAATCTGTATAATGAAAGGTGAGCCACGGCCAGAATCTTCCTGAAATTATCAGTTTTGCAACAGTAACACGATTATCGACGCTTTATTGCACTAGCGACGCAGGACTGAACTCAACGCTCAGCGGAGACCACAGAGTAGAAGAGAAGCGTAACCTGGCGGTGCGGCCCAGAAGACACGTCACGTATTCTGTCCACAGCAAAGGCGTGAAAACTTTGGGGGGACCAAAACAGCAGCAGGGTGGCAGCACGGCGACAGCCTTCCTGACACTTGGCGGTGGCAGCCTGACAGTGTATAATGGCAGCTGTATTGATATAGTGATGAAGGGGTTAATAGCGGGATTGTTACTTCGTGCGTCTTTGGGATTTTTTTCCCCCTGTGACCGCAGCATCCGGAGATTTCTACAACATTTTATTTTCTTGCATTAGATAGAAATGATCTGTGCGAGGAGATGCCCCCGGGTCTTACCTCTGTCAGCGCATGTAACTGCCCCTGGTGGACGCAGACTCCCATAAACCTGCCAGGAGAGAGAAGACGTGAATTACAGCAGCAGCGACTGGAGGAAACAGACATTATATACACATTGTAGTCTCGCTTATCACCCGGCTGTCTACGGTCCTCCAACGAAACACACAACGCGCATGAAACAGACCAAAAATACCGCCCCAAGAATGAATCCCGAGAGGCTGGTCCAAACGCACATGAATAAAGCATAACCATGAAGAGTTCCTACAACTAGGATGCATTGCAACAAACCCATTCACTGTAAGATCAGGACTAGATGCGAGAAGTAACAGATTTGTACAGGTGTTTGGCCTCTGGAGTTAAACAAGAAAATCCCCATTCACTTACAGCAAGCAGATACATTGAAAAGAATGAAGAATTGAAACAAGAAATCTATTAGGAAACTGAAGGACCTTTTTTTTCTATATTAAGTTTTATTTCCGGAAGACCGGACCGGCCCTTTAAATATGACATCAACCGCTGCATGAAGGAAACACACAAGGAGAGCGAGCAGCTGTGAACTTCAACGCCACTGAGGAATGAAGGGTTAAAAAATTACGCAGGGGGGGGGGGGGGTAATAGGAGTGAATCCATCATCTGTATCTCGTCAGGATCGCAGAGAAATCAAACCCTTCATCTTTGTAAGAGGATCCTCCGCGCTGCGTCCCGGTGGAGTGCGGCCAATCATTATAAGGGCTGACATTCTAACGTTACGCTCCGCAAACCGCTCCGTGCCAGACGGTCGAGTCCCGGGCTGTCACCTGAGAGTGAGGGGGGGGGGGGTCATCGTATAAATCAACAAAACACACAGATCTACTGAAAATCTCGCCATCACTGCTCCGACAGAGGACGCCACCCAGATATATAATGATACAGGGGTCATGAATGTAACATTATATGCAGATCTGACACTCAGGAGCCTGGGAAAGTGGAGTGACAACTTCTATGGGAGTAAGAATGGTAGCCATATTGCCTGCCCCTCACCTGTCCCTTGTTATAATATATTACGATGAATGGCGCTGGTAGTGTGCCGGGTGTCCTATTACCGTGGTTTCTGGCCGCGCGGCTTGTACAGGTGAAAAACGTAGAAGGCGTGGGGCAAAAAAAGGCATTGAAAACCGCAGTAACGCACAGTAAAAAAATGTGCGAGATTTTGGACCATTGCCACTTTTATGTGACAAGTGTGGTAGACGACAACCGAGGACAGATATCTGTGGAGAAGTTGATCCGCCATGTTGGATTTTTCAGTCGTTGGCAGCGACAGTTTTGCAAAGTCGTTTATACCAAACAGATCTGCGCCCATCAATGGACGCCCAGACTGGGACACAGATCACGCAGACATTTTACGCTTTAACTTATGGTGCGGTCGTCAAGAACGAGACACTTCACAGACCGACCACGAATGACACGTCGTACAGGAACGGCGGTCTGACATCACTAACGTATGGCGGCCTTACTCTAACACTTGATCGGCCCTCGCATTTCCAGGAACGCGCCTCAGCAGATGACAGGATCTCATAATAAAGTGACCGGCTCCAGATCAAGCAGGAAATCGCTTTCCACACTTGTCACATAAATCTGCTGCCGAAGCAAAATCTCACCGCGTCCATAAAACCGTAACGTCAATCTAGAAAACAGTTACCTTATACGTCCAACGACGGCAAGTCAATGACATGATGAATCTACCAGCGGCCCGGCAGCAGTTACAGAGAACATCGCGTAATAAATGTTCCCACAGAGAGGAACCATTTAAAGTGAACATGGAAAAAAATGCGCAAAAGTTTAAAAAGTTAATGAAAACGACATTCCTAAAAAAAAAAAAAATCACCAAATCCCACCGCGGAGCAGGAGCTTCGATCTCTGGAGTATGAGCTCATTCCGCAAACATTTTACTTGCTAAAAATACCTCGTAAAGAGGCGCGCGGCGTAACTGCAACACAAGCCGGAGACTCATCCAATCCACGGAGATCTCGCAGCAGAAATAGAAATGGCTGAAAGCTGCCAAAAAACTCCCGCTGCCGAGCCAAGAACAATAACACGTCCCGAGCTGCCAGACTGCAGGGCTGGGAAAGGGTTAACAGAGGCTTCTCCCGCCGGGTCACGCCCAGATTCATACCTGTGGCTGTGTCTCGCCCCGTTACAGTCGTTAAATTGTTTTGCGCCTTTTGTTCGTTTGCACTGAGCCAGCACGAGGCTTCCGGCTAATTATTCTGCTGCATCCTATGGAGCGACGCGGAGACAGTGCAGCGCCCCAGGTGCAAAAGTATCAGCGCCCCGTGACCCTGATAAAGTCATCCGGTCTGGAACCTTCTCTACTACTGACCACATACATCCCCGCCTGCTGACCGGCAGCCTAGAACCTCGCCACCTGCTGATCGGCAGCCTAGCACCTCGCCACCTACTGATCGGCAGCCTAGAACCTTCTCTACTAGGACCACATACATCCCCACCTACTGATCGGCAGCCTAGCACCTCGCCACCTGCTGATCGGCAGCCTAGAACCTCGCCACCTACTGATCGGCAGCCTAGAACCTTCTCTACTAGGACCACATACATCCCCACCTACTGATCGGCAGCCTAGCACCTTGCCACCTGCTGATCGGCAGCCTAGCACCTCGCCACCTGCTGATCGGCAGCCTAGAACCTCGCCACCTGCTGATCGGCAGCCTAGCACCTCGCCACCTACTGACCGGCAGCCTAGCACCTCGCCACCTACTGACCGGCAGCCTAGCACCTCGCCACCTACTGACCGGCAGCCTAGAACCTCACCGCCTGCTGACCAGTAGTCTGGTCTAGAACCTCTCCAGTCAGACTTAGAATTGCGGCTACCCAGCTCCTGCACACATGGCTGAAATGCCTGGAACATTCATAGACCTGCAGCTGCCCGTCCATCAGGCAGCAGTGATCATGTGACTTCTATAACAGGATGTAAATAAACCCCGGCGTTCTGCAGCTCGTCGCCGCGCTACCGACACTCATCACCGAGGGGGAGGAGCACGACACACGGCCTAGAGTATTCCTTTAAGTTGTCGAGCTCCACGAGCAGATTAGAAGCGTCATCAGCACAGATTACTCCCCAAGCTGCGGCACTTTATATCTGGCCCTGGAGTCTTACGCAGCAGCTGGCAAAAAGGAATTGTACACAGAAGTCACTTCAGAAATATTGTAACTCTTCTCCTTACACTGATCTCCTGTTACATCATGCATTATACTCCAATCACAGCTCAAGCTGCAGTCACAAATCTACCGACTCTCTCCTAGCAGGACCTCATATTGGACCCCGCACTTCACTGCTGTCATGTTCACTGTATGATCTGCTGTTCTTCATTGTGTGAGACGTAGTGTTTACTCCAAGCACTCGACGGTACTCCGTAGAACGATTCACGCAAAAATAAAAAAAAACGACCACAATGCAGCAGAGCGCTGAACCTCAGCTAAGCTAAGGAGGATTCCCTATAGAAAGAGAAGAGAATTGCGGATGCAGCTTTAGTAGTGACTGGAGTAGAAGACATTCTAGAAAACAATACCAGTATTTGTTTTCCCGCCGTCCTGCAGGTGATGGCGGTAAATTGACGTTTTTGGAAATGGCTCTGATCGTACCTCAGTATATTGGGGTGTGACAGGCGGTTCATCAGCTGGACTTCCTTCAGCATGTTGGCGCGGTTACTGCTCAGTTTGTTCATTTTCAGCGCCATCACTTGGTCAGACGTCCGGTGACGAACCTGGAAAACAAACCACACAAATGATGAGGACGCGGTTAACGTCAGGAGTCATCCCGTTAAGTAATAAGACCATAAAGCGGCTGAACCGGAAATCTGTAGTAGTGAATGTTTCACAGCAGAAGTAAAGCCATTTACCATTCAGGAGTTTGGAAAAGCAGGATAACCGCCCCTCTGGGAGCTGTAATAGCGGCCGTATTGGTAGTCACCCAGCTTTCCCAGGATCAGAAATAACCGAGAAGCGGAGAGAATTCTTACATATGTCCATCCCTGCGGTCACATACAGATAGTCACTCAACTTTCCCAGATTCCTGAATGGCCAATATGCAGAAATATTTATGTTCTTTAGGATTCAGAACAATCTGCGTACTTCATGGTCATGGTGTGTGGGATCTGCGAGGGTTAAAGGGTCCCGGCAATACTAGACCTATGAATCTGCATGTAGTTGAGTCGTCGTCCGCTGCTGTCACTTTAAGAGACTTTATTACAGGAGCAGCGAAGGATTTGGCGGATCGCACAGCGTAGATCCCCCGGACTGTACAGGAGAGTTGGATGGATGACGAGACGGTGATCATGCTGTGATCGGCGGCCGTGCACGCCTTTTATGGATTTCATCTGCCCTAAAATCCTCACAATAAAGTGGAGGCTGAATTACTGCAAAAGCCGACCCCATCAATACCAACCCGGGGAGAACCAAAAGGGACCGGCATGGCGACCAAACATCTACACCCAGCAAATGTTCCATCTGCCCTCAGCTGCAAGAGCATCCAGAGCTGCATTCATAATTCTACTGCTTTCCTGTTAGCTCTCAGGCTGCATTACTTCACATCTCCCTCATCAGTGTCAGCAAGCAACATGCTGCAGTGCATCGTGGGAGATGTAGAGCTTGCATGCTAGGCATTGTACAATACCCTGATGTAAAAGCAAACATCTCCTGCAACGCAATGCAGCAGAGCTCAATAGATGATGGGATCTCAGGTAAGAGGTTATGGGCAGACAGATTCCGAGCGATGCCGTCCTTTACCGATTCTGACATTTTACCTCTGTGGGGCGCGGCTGTCACCGGTCGTATTTTACCGATCTCTTCACGACTACATGTGACACGTTCCCCTCCACCCGCCGCCGCTGACTTCCGCCCCATGTTTTAAGTCCTCACATCATGTATGAATCCCAGGAATCCCCTTTACACGCGGCTGCACCCGATTATCGGATGTCACGGCCCAAAACACTCCGTGCGATCAGACGATATAGGAGCAGACGGCGCAGGGAGGGAGCACGGTCATGTTGGTCGTGTACACACAGGACGCTCCTGTCAGCTCATATATATTATACCGGATTATATCACACATGACAAAGTGGAGTTGGCAGCCGGCAGTAATGAAAATATATCAACCCACCCCGCTCATCACCTACCACACAACATGGCTGCCAGACTAGAGCAGTTGCCCCTAGCAACCAATCATATTCCGGCTTTCATTCTTCCAGAGCAGATCTGATTGGCTGTTATTGGATGAAAAAAGCAGCACTGATTGGTTGCTATGGGCAACTCCTGCACTTGCAGATTACGAATAGACTTTGACAAGCTTTATTGACTACAACAATACAAATTGGTGACAAAACACCCCAAAAACCGTTAAAATAAATGACAGCTGGAGAATATTTGTTCCCATTTTGAAGCGATATTACAACGTTATACTTAATGAAAAGTGAACCAAAGAAGTGGCGCAAAAGATGAAGATTCAGAGACGCCGTGCACATTAATGTCACCAGAATTTCGGTTTTTGGACTGGTCCTCCTACATGTGGTCACTCTGGGACTTGTAGTCCTACAGCAGGCGGCGAGCTGTGGGTTCCCTTCAGTCCATTGAGTATTTTATCCGGTCATGTAAAGACGCCGCGCTCCCACCACACAGAAAACGTGAACCTGCCCCGACACGCCGCGGCAGGACAGGAGCGGTAATTACACGTCGCTGCCCAAAGCGCAAATCACAGGATGCCAACAGCGCGGTAACTAAAGACGACCTTAATAATAAACCTCCGCCGCAGCTCACATTAAAAATAAGATCAAAGATGAGACGAGCGGCTGAGAAAACCACATCCCACCGGAGTCAGAGAAAAAGTTATTACCGAGCAAAAAAAACGGAACCTGGAGCTCTGGACGCCGGGAGGAGACGCTCAGACAGGATCGGCCATCGTGCAGGACACCGGACAGATCGTGTACTGAAGAACATTGCCTCAATTATCAAAACCGCCCATCAGTGTCGCCGATAGCAACCAATCACAGCGCAGCTTTCATTTCTTAAACTGCACTGGAAAAATAAAAGCTGCGCCGTGATTGGCTGCTATGGGCGACAAGGACGGTTCCACTGTTTGATACTGGAGGCACGTTGTGATTTGTTTTTTTTATAGTTTTAGGCTACATTCACACAAAGCAGAAATATTGCAGATTTTACGCCCGGATTTGACGGAAAATTCGCAGCAGAAAACATGGCGGCAAAGCGGATGAGATTTCAACAAAGCCCATCCGTGTAAATGGACCTGCGGTGCGGTTTGATATATCCGCTGCGAAAAGAAGTAAAAGTCCGCAAGTCCAGAAAAAAACAAAAACAAGATTTAGGTTTAAAATAAAAGAAACGCACTATAATCCCCTCCCCCGGCGGCACCGCAGCGGCGCGTCCCTGGTCCCCGACTAACAGAACATGATCGCTACGTCTGGAGATGGAAGAAAAAGAACCAGCAGCCAAGACAAGGATCCCCGAGCCTCAGACATCATGTGACTATAGTCCGCGACCAATCGCCATGACAACTGCACCCACCAAATACCAGCGGCTATAAAACCGACCAATGATAAGATAATCTGCACACAGAGCGCCACATCTCCTGCCACACAGCGCCGACACCAAGCACTGAACAATCCAAGAGACAACGTACTGCGGCCGATGCGTAATATCCGGGAAGACGTCTCCTCAATGGAGGATTCCAAAACACAAGACAGAAACATTTACATCATATATGTGACTGATATCAGCCGCTCCTCTTATATCACTCCAGTACTATTATATCCTCCAGAGACATTACATCATATGTGTGACTGATATCAGCCGCTCCTCTTATATCACTCCAGTACTATTATATCCTCCAGAGACATTACATCATATGTGACTGATATCAGCCACTCCTCTTATATCACTCCAGTACTATTATATCCTCCAGAGACATTACATCATATGTGTGACTGATATCAGCCGCTCCTCTTATAACACTCCAGCACTATTATATCCTCCAGAGACATTACATCATATGTGTGACTGATATCAGCCGCTCCTCTTATATCACTCCAGTACTATTATATCCTCCAGAGACATTACATCATATGTGTGACTGATATCAGCCGCTCCTCTTATAACACTCCAGCACTATTATATCCTCCAGAGACATTACATCATATGTGTGACTGATATCAGCCGCTCCTCTTATAACACTCCAGCACTATTATATCCTCCAGAGACATTACATCATATGTGTGACTGATATCAGCCGCTCCTCTTATATCACTCCAGTACTATTATATCCTCCAGAGACATTACATCATATATGTGAATGATATCAGCCGCTCCTCTTATATCACTCCAGTACTATTATATCCCCCAGAGACATTACATCATATGTGTGACTGATATCAGCCGCTCCTCTTATAACACTCCAGCACTATTATATCCTCCAGAGACATTACATCATATGTGTGACTGATATCAGCCGCTCCTCTTATAACACTCCAGCACTATTATATCCTCCAGAGACATTACATCATATGTGTGACTGATATCAGCCGCTCCTCTTATAACACTCCAGTACTATTATATCCTCCAGAGACATTACATCATATGTGTGACTGATATCAGCCGCTCCTCTTATATCACTCCAGTACTATTATATCCTCCAGAGACATTACATCATGTGTGTGACTGATATCAGCCGCTCCTCTTATATCACTCCAGTACTATTATATCCTCCAGAGACATTACATCATATGTGTGACTGATATCAGCCGCTCCTCTTATATCACTCCAGTACTATTATATCCTCCAGACATTACATCATATGTGACTGATATCAGCCGCTCCTCTTATATCACTCCAGCACTATTATATCCTCCAGAGACATTACATCATATGTGTGACTGATATCAGCCGCTCCTCTTATATCACTCCAGTACTATTATATCCTCCAGAGACATTACATCATATGTGTGACTGATATCAGCCGCTCCTCTTATATCACTCCAGCACTATTATATCCTCCAGAGACATTACATCATATGTGTGACTGATATCAGCCGCTCTTCTTATATCACTCCAGTACTATTATATCCTCCAGAGACATTACATCATATGTGACTGATATCAGCCGCTCCTCTTATATCACTCCAGTACTATTATATCCTCCAGAGACATTACATCATATGTGACTGATATCAGCCGCTGCTCTTATAACACTCCAGTACTATTATATCCTCCAGAGACATTACATCATATGTGACTGATATCAGCCGCTTCTCTTATATCACTCCAGCACTATTATATCCTCCAGAGACATTACATCATATGTGTGACTGATATCAGCCGCTCTTCTTATATCACTCCAGTACTATTATATCCTCCAGAGACATTACATCATATGTGACTGATATCAGCCGCTCCTCTTATATCACTCCAGTACTATTATATCCTCCAGAGACATTACATCATATGTGTGACTGATATCAGCCGCTCCTCTTATATCACTCCAGCACTATTATATCCTCCAGAGACATTACATCATATGTGTGACTGATATCAGCCGCTCCTCTTATATCACTCCAGTACTATTATATCCTCCAGAGACATTACATCATATGTGTGACTGATATCAGCCGCTCCTCTTATAACACTCCAGTACTATTATATCCTCCAGAGACATTACATCATATGTGTGACTGATATCAGCCTCTCCTCTTATATCACTCCAGTACTATTATATCCTCCAGAGACATTACATCATATGTGTGACTGATATCAGCCGCTCCTCTTATAACACTCCAGTACTATTATATCCTCCAGAGACATTACATCATATGTGTGACTGATATCAGCCGCTCCTCTTATATCACTCCAGTACTATTATATCCTCCAGAGACATTACATCATACGTGTGACTGATATCAGCCGCTCCTCTTATATCACTCCAGTACTATTATATCCTCCAGAGACATTACATCATATGTGACTGATATCAGCCGCTCCTCTTATATCACTCCAGCACTATTATATCCTCCAGAGACATTACATCATATGTGTGACTGATATCAGCCGCTCCTCTTATATCACTCCAGCACTATTATATCCTCCAGAGACATTACATCATATATGTGACTGATATCAGCCGCTCCTCTTATATCACTCCAGTACTATTATATCCTCCAGAGACATTACATCATATGTGACTGATATCAGCCGCTCCTCTTATATCACTCCAGCACTATTATATCCTCCAGAGACATTACATCATATATGTGACTGATATCAGCCGCTCCTCTTATAACACTCCAGTACTATTATATCCTCCAGAGACATTACATCATATATGTGACTGATATCAGCCACTCCTCTTATATCACTCCAGCACTATTATATCCTCCAGAGACATTACATCATATGTGTGACTGATATCAGCCGCTCCTCTTATAACACTCCAGTACTATTATATCCTCCAGAGACATTACATCATGTGTGTGACTGATATAAAGCGCTCACCAGAGGAGCGGCAGACAAGTGCTATTGAATCTGGAGTTAGTGGCTCTTTAAAATAATGACAGCCCCTCCTTTCGTGGCCTCTGCGGCTCCCGCACTTTATACATCTGCTGTCGAGTGTTTTCCTGATAATCCGGCACAGAATATTTTGGACAAGTGTTGGATTAGCAGGAATCTTTCCACCGTAGGTTCCAGATTATGAGACTATTCCTAGATTACACTCACATTGTAGCTGCTTTATTGCGGAGACCTTTGCGCACGCACAGAGCGCTGACTATTATAATATTATAATCAACGCAGCGACTTCTACAGGAAACGAGAAAGAGAACCAAAGCGGAGGAGAAGCCACCACGACCCGCAGATTTCCCACAAGTCACAGTCTGTTGTGTCGTGTGTAGCGCAGGCTGATCACATGACCTCACGCTCCGGTATCTTCACGACGTATAGCTACAAATAATGCGGAGAAACTGATCCTAACGCAGCACATATTATACTCCACTCACTCCCAGAGCTGCAGTCACTATGATGCTACCTTACACCATGGGAGCTCAGAAGAGCGTTACAAAGCCGTCAGGTCACATGACTGATCGCACAGCGCAAACAGCAACTGGGAGAATTTATACTTTGTATGTGAATGGAGAAGAAAACGTCATTCTGTGAGATCAGGGACTCCGGCTCAGCTGCATTGTCTGAGGTGGTCTGAAAATCCACCCCGTTTCATCAGAGGTGAAGTCTGCTGTTCTGTCCCTCTCCCATGCTTTACACTGCAGCTCTGCTCCATAAGGACATAGTCATGATCCGCAGCTCTGTCATCCTCCAAGCTTTACACTGCAGCAGCTCTGCTAGTTCAGACTAGCTGCTGTGTAGAAGCACAAACTCAGTAGGAGGTCAGTATATTGAGAGCGTTGGACAGCCGGATAATAAAACTACAAGTAACTAAACTCACTACAAGTAACTGAACTGCTTGCTTTCAGTGAGTGGAAAAAAGTGTTCGCACTCAGAGGCAGAAAACCTGTACAGACAAAATAATTCTAACAGCTGAGGGTTTGTTACAATTGTATCAAGTTTAGGCAATCCTCTGTGAGCCAAAACAGACTTGACTCCAGACTCACAATGTGTCAGTGCAGTTATAATGTAACAAACAATCAGCACAGGAGAGATATTTGTGCTGCTGATGCGTTTAGTTCGCAGAAGATCGTTTGCACTGATACATTGTAACAAACCGTCAGCTGTGAGAAGAAATATGTAAGAATTTTCAGCCTCTGGATGTAAACAATGTTCCTATTCACTGACAACAAGAAGAGGTCTTAAAAAGGGTGAATAATTGAAACAGTCTGTAAGAACATTGCTAAACGTTTCAGGATACAAAAATGTGATAATTATTAAAAAAATAAAATGACCTTAAAAACCTCGGAGAAGAAGCCGGAGCCGATCTTCTCGCAGGTGAAATCATCGAGCCGCGTCAGCCTGGAGAAGGCGCTGATGAGCGCATTGTAGGAGGAGGAGTAGACTCTACCCAGCTGACTGATCCCGCCCTCCCCCGAGACGGAGTCGTCAATCCGGTCCAACCGAGGCGGGAATCCGGCGATGGAATTTCGTTTGTTGCGATCCATTGTTCCCTGAGTTAAGTCTGGACGGGAGGAGCCGACGCTCACATTTTAAGACTTCCAGGAATCGGGTCGTCCGGCGTTCACAATGCGCTGAAAAGTAAAAACGGAAAGATGTTAATATGTGACATAAAATACAACATGGCTGAAAGCGTGAGAGGCATCATGGGAGCTGTGCTGGGGAGAGCCTGGGGGGCTACATGGCGGCCACAACATACAGAAGGAACGCAGCTTCAAAAGGCGCAAAACAACCGCACGTTGGTTTACACGTTTCTGCCTGAGTTTTATATCAGACAGTGGCAGATTCTCATTTTACGCAGTGGCCGCATTTACCAAGTTGCGGCACAGACCAGACGGGAAAGTATGAAAGTGGCGCATGCTGTATGAGAACTTGGCGCGACCGGTTAGACACTTCTCTTCCTTTGGCCACTTTTGATTTGGTTCATTTTGCACCAGAGTTTTGAGCCTGGTTTTTGGCGCATTTTAAGCCACGCCCCTTTTCAAAAACGTTAAAACTGTTTTAATTAGGTATAAACAGCAAAACTGCTAATTTGAGCATAAATTTGGCGCGTTTTTCAACACTTTCTAGACCCAGTAGTACATCTGCCCCCTTTGTATTAAAATTCAACCTCGTTTTCAATACATCTGATTGCTGTCAACGACTGGGAACATTCTTGTTTATATCCAGAAGCTGAAAACCTTTTAGTCCTACTCGCAAGCTGAGGGTTTGTTACAATTGTATCCATTCTAGATAATTCTCTGTGAGCTGAACACATCAGCACAAATCTCTCTCCTGTCCGGTTTGTTACAATGTGTCAGCGCAGGTAATACTCTTATCCATCAAACATAACTGTATGGCGTCATTCATGCCAAAAGAGTGTTCTATTGCCATCTCCAGGGCAGGTATACGTTTTTTTTAAACTGTATAGGAAAGTGTAGTCCACTGCGTTTTCCATATACAGAAAAATCTCGCAAAAAACGTACACGGCGCAGTATATATATTTTTTATCGTGACAGCCTGCGTCAGGAAATAGATGTCCGATGGAAACAACAAACGTGATGTGAACAGAGCCTAAAACGGATCAGCTTGTAGTCCAGGTTGTTTAGCTCACCGGGAATTGTATTGTCTGGAAATTGTAACAAACCTTCAGCTGTGAAGTAGGTAACCACAGGTTTTCACCCTCTGGACGTAATAAAAATAATTTACATTCATTCACGGGAGGAAGAGATGAACACGTTTTTTCTAGATAAAACCCATTCAAATTAATGGCGACTGCAGCTCTGGATGTGACTGGAGTAGAATACAAGCTGTAACTCAATAGAAGATGAATAAAGCAATACAAAGTTACTCAGCCTTATATTTAAGCGTAAAGTGATTCTCAGGAGCCGCGCTGGAACGCCGCGCATACGGATAACTGGGATCCTACATGAAAAGCGTTTTCCCAGCTGCGAAACAGGAAAACAAATCAACTCAGAATCACTTTATGAAAAGTCTCATACACGGCAGTGACCTCGGGGGACAGATGATTAAGTGGCGGCAGACAACGCGCTCCTTCGCCATCCCGTGACCGACGAGCTCCAGCAGCCGCGCATCCATTAACCTTTATGAAACAGGGAATTGATTACAACTAAAATCCAATTTTCCCCGGGATGAGACAGTGACGGCGCGGCGGCTCCTGCTGGGCATGCTTAGACTAGTAGTCACACAGCAGCAGGAGAGCTGCATACCGCACTCTGAAAGGGAAACGCCACCAAACCTAGAACTGCCCCACCGCGTCCAATATGGCGTCCTACACTTGGCGCGCAGGTGACCGCGCCGAATCTGCGCACTTTGCGGATGGAGATTATTGGATATTTTCTGACCCATCGAACACCTAAACTTATACAGGCAGACATGTTCTTACTGACTCCCGATCATGGCGGAGTCCTCCAGGCACGACTTGGCGCTCTAGAGACACGGCGTATCGGGTACGTTCACGAGCCACCAGGTCCCAGACTAGAAAGTTCATTCCCGTTAATCTCCAATGCAATTTTTCTGCCGGATTATTAAGGTTTCCGGACTATGAAGCGTCAGATTAAAGGACTTTTACTGCATCTGGTTAATGCGTTTTACTTGCACTTTTACCGGAGGGACTTTTTGCGCCTTTGCTGGAGTTTTCCACAATGATAACACAGCTGACCCTATGCCCTGACCCCGTATATACGTTCAGCGACAAGTCACATCACTCGTACGCCTCCAGTCCTATATGTGACATAAGGCAGCGACCAAAACCAGGGTAACACCCCAACACTGGAGGTATATGGCGCCTGCACGTCACATGACCCTGTCCCCCTATATCCGCCTCACTTCTATAGGGCGCTGCGTGTATCACCGCTGCGGCACAGAACTCCACTGTGTTTATTCAGATCGTGTTGATTAAAGGCGCGGCGTCCTGTGCATGGCGGCGCCCGGTACAATAGGTCACATTACACGACGTAGCACGATTATCTGTACGAGGGATCATAGGGCACACGGCCGAGGCGCACATCGGGAGGGATGAATGACCCCAAATAGAGGAGGATCAATTAAAGGGCCAGTCCAGTCTCATGTAAAATAATAAAGATTGGTACAGTTGCATTTATAGAGAAAAGTTCTGCAAATTTTTCATATACTTTGCATTTGAATTCCCCACCATTTTCAATAGACATGCTTGCGGTCAGTGATCGATATTCTTAAAACCTCTGCTTGCTGTCAGCAATTGAGACGATTCATCTTAAAGGTTAAAAACCCATCCAGAGTCCAGACCTAATACTTCCCACAACTGTATCCAATCCTGTGCGCTCTCGGCTGATACAATGTATTAGTGAAGGTGAAATGCAACAATGTGTTTATCTCACAGAGGATTGCATAGACTGGATACAATTGTAACAAACCCTCAGCCGTGAGGAGTATTAGGTCAGGATAAGATTTCAGCCTAAACAAGAATGTTCTCATTCACTGACACAAAGCAGAGACCATGAAAATGGCGAGGAATTGAAAAACTCAAAAAATATATTAGAAAGCTGGAGAACATCTCATTACGCAGTGATTGAGGGGTTACGCCACCCTAGGAAGTGATGGTTTATGGGTAGGACTGCCAGGACCCCACCGAGCCGGAGAATGAAGGGGCTGCAATAAATCACAGATTTCCCAACCACCCACTGCGCAGGAAACGGTGAAACACCCGCATCCACATGAACAACAGGGGGCGTCACCGAGCAGTTCTTGAGCTGAAGTCCTTCCTTTCTCTAAATCGGCGCGGGTCCCAGGAGTAAGACCCCCAGCGATCATTATAAGCGGTATGCCATAAGATTACATAAAACTGGGCGAGTTCATTGCAGATTGTAGTGTAACCCAAGGACAGCGCCAGAGGCGCCGGCCTCCGCGTCAGGACAGCGCCGGCCTCCGCGTCAGGACAGCGCCGGCCTCCGCGTCAGGACAGCGCCGGCCTCAGATTTAATTTTTTTCAGCCACTGTGACCGATAACTGTGGCGTCTACGGATCCAGAACGATTGGATTTAACCGACTGAAATCTTTGGACTGGTCATAAAATTCGCATGAACGCCACGTTTTCAGATCAGTAAAAGGATTGTCATGTGACATCTGGTTATTCAATAACTGCGTAGAGTCCAAAAAATATTGGATTGTTTATTAAAACTTGGGCGATGGTTCAGTCCGCGGCCGATGCCGTGCGTCCGCTGCGCTGGTGACCGGGTATCAGACGTCTGTATCCTCCAGGTAAACGTTTCCGTTGGTAACAGGTCGGGAAGTTCACGAGTGATGGATCAGGTTTAGGGTCGTGACCTCAGAGTGAGGAGCATTCACCCCGAGGGTCAGTCACACCAGCGACCATTACAACCCCCACAATGGTCTTTTCATGTTTCAATGATTTTTTGGGTCGCTCAGAACTCCAGGAAAGCTGGGTGACAATGCATAGGAACGGTCAGGGCGACACGGCGAGATATAGAGGCTACAAAGCTGCCGCAGAACGCCATATAACGCACAGATAGTTTGAGATATTACATACGGGGCCGCCATATACAGCAACCTGAAGAATATAATCGTCTATCGACCCAGCCTCTCATACTGTATATACTGACAACTGATATAACACTGTGTATAATCACCTATAGACCACGATATAACACTGTATATACACAATCCGAAAGAAGAGGCCGCGCTCCAGTAGTGTAGAAAAATCCTGAAATGTATTGGATGAATAAGTGTTTGGATTTTGCTACAATACTGGAGCGCGGCCTCTTCTTTCGGATTGTGGTTGAACTTTGTTGAGGTCTTTTGTGAAGATTCCTCGGAGGATGGGACCCATACCTTTATGCTACGGTGCAGATCCTATATCTCGCTTGATAACACTGTATATAGTCATCTATAGACTAGACACCGGTACATAACGCTCTATAGACCCGACACGATATATAATCACCTATAGACCCGACACGATATATAATAATCTATAGACCTGGCACCAGTATAACACTGTATATAATCACCTATAGACCATACACGGTATACAACTCTGTATATAATCACCTATAGACCCGACACGATATAATAATCTATAGACCTGACACGGTATATAATCACCTATAGACCCGACACGATATATAATAATCTATAGACCTGGCACCAGTATATAATCACCTATAGACCAGACACGATATAATAATCTATAGACCTGCCACCAGTATAACACTGTATATAATCACCTATAGACCATACACGGCATACAACTCTGTGTATAATCACCTATAGACCAGACACGATATAATAATCTATAGACCTGACACCAGTATATAACACTGTATATGATTATCTATAGACCGGACAACAGTATATAATCTATAGACCTGACGTCAGTATATAATCACCTATAGACCTGACACCGGTATAGAACACTGTATAGAATTATCTATAGACCTGACAACAGTATATAATGGATCTACAGACCGGACACCAGTATATAACACTGTATACAATCACTTATAGACCGGACACCGGTATAACGATCTATAGACCTGACACCAGTATAACACTGTATATAATCACCTATAGACCATACACGGTATTCAAAGCTGTATATAATCTATAGACCTGACGTCAGTATATAATCACCTATAGACCTGACACCAGTATATAACACTGTATATAATCATCTATAGACCTAGTCACTAGGCAGGAGACAGAACTGTGGCCCCTCTGAGGTGTAGAATGTGGCTCCAGGTTGGGGCCGCAATAGAAGGGGGTGGATCACATACGGCCCCGGCGGTGAGGGACTGTACATTATAAATTACTCACCGTTAGCGGGGTTCCCGGTGTTCAGAACACACGGGGCGCTGGCAGACCCCTCAGCGTTCTCCCCCGGCCGCCATGTCCGCCCGTCCCGATCTCTCAGCGGAGACTCCGCTGCGACCCAGCACAGTTCCAACAGGGGGCGTAACCCGTCCTTGTACCCCGCCCATCTCTCGTTCTGTAACCAATCGACAATCGCCAGAGCGTGATTGACAGGGCATTCTCTCGTCTAATCACAAATCGTGTCCTTAGCAAAGACCATCAAGCTCACAAAAGCCATTTTGCTATTGGCTACAATATACTGAGTGACAGCTCCTTCATCGAATGGTGAGCATAAAATTTTAGGGCGGACCCGTTTGTTTTCTACCAATAGACGTGAGGAGGTCGCATGTCGCAGCTCAAAGTTGGTAAATAGTTTTGTGGGCAGAATGTTTCTCTCCTGGGAATGGTCAGTAAAACTAAAAGGGCGGGATTTACAAGAACGCATTCAACCAATACCTGAATTGTAAAAATGACTGACAGATTATTTCACAAATTGGAAGTGACCGATAGTAAACTACGGGAGACTCGGGAGTGTTGACAGCGATTCTAGTTACTGAGTTATTACCCCACTACATGACAAGGCCTCCCCGCGTGTATCCCGGGAGCCGCCGACAGATGGCGCAATGTGTCTAGCTCCTACCAGTATCTACCAAAAGGGGGCGCTACATGATGGGGAGACTGTAGTGCTGTGTGGTTCTCCTAGGGTATGTGCACACGACCAATTTTCAGGCGTAAGGGTATGTTCACACGGCCTATTTACGGATGTAATTCGGGCGTTTTTGCCCCGAATTACGTCCGGAAATAGCGCCTCAATAGCGCTGACAAACATCTGCCCATTGAAAGCAATGGGCAGACGTTTGTCTGTTCACACGAGGCGTAATTTACGCGCCGCTGTCAAAAGACGGCGCGTAAATAGACGCCCGCGCCAAAGAAGTGACCTGTCACTTCTTTGGCCGTAATTGGAGCCATTATTCATTGACTTCAATGAATAGCAGCGCTAATTACGTCCGTAATGGACGCGGCGTTCAAGCGCCTGCACATGCCGTTACGGCTGAAATTACGGGGATGTTTTCAGGCTGAAACATCCCCGTAATTTCATCCGTTACGGACGCCCTCGTGTGAACATACCCTAAAAGAGGCGTTTTACACCTCGAATTACGCCTGAAAATACGGCTCCAATACGTCGGCAAACATCTGCCCATTCATTTGAATGGGTTTGCCGACGTACTGTGCCGACGACCAGTCATTGAGGGTATGTTCACACGGCAGTGTCCGGAACGACTGAAATTACGGGGCTGTTTCCAGGAGAAAACAGCCCCGTCATTTCAGCCGTAACGGCATGTGCAGGCGCTTGAACGCCGCGTCCATTATGGACGTACCTGGAGCTGGTTTTCCATGGAGTCCATGGAAAACGGCTCAAATTACGTCTGAAGAAGTGACATGACATTTCTTTGGCGCGGGCGTCTATTTACGCGCTGTCAGCGACGCGTAAACACACGCCTAGTGGGAACAGACCAACGTAAAACCCATTGCTTTCAATGGGCAGATGTTTGTCGACGCTATCGAGCCGCATTTTCGGACGTAAATCGAGGCGTAAAACGCCCGAATTACGTCCGTAAATAAGCCGTGTGAACATACCCTCAGATACAGCAGCTCAGCAGACAGTATCACACATGATAGGATTAGATACACAGCTCAGCAGACAGTATCACACATGATAGGATTAGATACACAGCTCAGCAGACAGTATCACACATGATAGGATTAGATACACAGCTCAGCAGACAGTATCACACATGATAGGATTAGATACACAACTCAGCAGCTCAGCAGACAGTATCACACATGATAGGATTAGATACACAGCTCAGCAGACAGTATCACACATGATAGGATTAGATACACAGCTCAGCAGACAGTATCACACATGATAGGATTAGATACACAGCTCAGCAGACAGTGTCACACATGATAGGATTAGATACACAGCTCAGCAGACAGTATCACACATGATAGGATTAGATACACAGCTCAGCAGACAGCATCACACATAATAGGATTAGATACACAACTCAGCAGCTCAGCAGACAGTATCACACATGATAGGATTAGATACACAGCTCAGCAGACAGTATCACACATGATAGGATTAGATACCATGACTCAGCAGACAGTATCACACATAATAGGATTAGATACACAGCTCAGCAGACAGTATCACACATGATAGGATTAGATACACTGCTCAGCAGACAGCATCACACATGATAGGATTAGATACACAGCTCAGCAGACAGTGTCACACATGATAGGATTAGATACACAGCTCAGCAGACAGTATCACACATGATAGGATTAGATACACAGCTCAGCAGACAGCATCACACATAATAGGATTAGATACACAACTCAGCAGCTCAGCAGACAGTATCACACATGATAGGATTAGATACACAGCTCAGCAGACAGTATCACACATGATAGGATTAGATACACAGCTCAGCAGACAGTGTCACACATGATAGGATTAGATACACAGCTCAGCAGACAGTATCACACATGATAGGATTAGATACACAGCTCAGCAGACAGCATCACACATAATAGGATTAGATACACAACTCAGCAGCTCAGCAGACAGTATCACACATGATAGGATTAGATACACAGCTCAGCAGACAGTATCACACATGATAGGATTAGATACACAGCTCAGCAGACAGTGTCACACATGATAGGATTAGATACACAGCTCAGCAGACAGTATCACACATGATAGGATTAGATACACAGCTCAGCAGACAGCATCACACATAATAGGATTAGATACACAACTCAGCAGCTCAGCAGACAGTATCACACATGATAGGATTAGATACACAGCTCAGCAGACAGTATCACACATGATAGGATTAGATACACAGCTCAGCAGACAGTGTCACACATGATAGGATTAGATACACAGCTCAGCAGACAGTATCACACATGATAGGATTAGATACACAGCTCAGCAGACAGCATCACACATAATAGGATTAGATACACAACTCAGCAGCTCAGCAGACAGTATCACACATGATAGGATTAGATACACAGCTCAGCAGACAGTATCACACATGATAGGATTAGATACACAGCTCAGCAGACAGTGTCACACATGATAGGATTAGATACACAGCTCAGCAGACAGTATCACACATGATAGGATTAGATACACAGCTCAGCAGACAGCATCACACATAATAGGATTAGATACACAACTCAGCAGCTCAGCAGACAGTATCACACATGATTGGATTAGATACACAGCTCAGCAGACAGTATCACACATGATAGGATTAGATACACAGCTCAGCAGACAGTGTCACACATGATAGGATTAGATACACAGCTCAGCAGACAGTATCACACATGATAGGATTAGATACACAGCTCAGCAGACAGTATCACACATGATAGGATTAGATACACAGCTCAGCAGACAGTATCACACACGACAGGATTAGATACAGCAGCTCAGCAGACAGTATCACACATGATAGGATTAGATACACAGCTCAGCAGACAGTATCACACATAATAGGATTAGATACACAGCTCAGCAGCTCAGCAGACAGTATCACACATGATAGGATTAGATACACAGCTCAGCAGACAGTATCACACATAATAGGATTAGATACACAGCTCAGCAGACAGTATCACACATGATAGGATTAGATACACAGCTCAGCAGACAGTATCACACATGATAGGATTAGATACACAACTCAGCAGCTCAGCAGACAGTATCACACATGATAGGATTAGATACACAGCTCAGCAGACAGTATCACACATGATAGGATTAGATACACAGCTCAGCAGACAGTATCACACATAATAGGATTAGATACACAGCTCAGCAGATCAGCAGACAGTATCACACATGATAGGATTAGATACACAGCTCAGCAGACAGTATCACACATGATAGGATTAGATACACAGCTCAGCAGACAGTATCACACATAATAGGATTAGATACACAGCTCAGCAGACAGTATCACACATGATAGGATTAGATACACAGCTCAGCAGACATTATCACACATGATAGGATTAGATACACAACTCAGCAGCTCAGCAGACAGTATCACACATGATAGGATTAGATACACAGCTCAGCAGACAGTATCACACATGATAGGATTAGATACACAGCTCAGCAGACAGTATCACACATGATAGGATTAGATACACAGCTCAGCAGCTCAGCAGACAGTATCACACATGATAGGATTAGATACACAGCTCAGCAGACAGTATCACACATGATAGGATTAGATACACAGCTCAGCAGACAGTATCACACATAATAGGAATAGATACACAGCTCAGCAGACAGTATCACACATGATAGGATTAGATACACAGCTCAGCAGACAGTATCACACATGATAGGATTAGATACACAGCCCAGCAGACAGTATCACACATGATAGGATTAGATACACAGTACAGCAGACAGTATCACACATGATAGGATTAGATACAGCGGCTCAGCAGACAGTATCACACATGATAGGATTAGATACACAGCTCAGCAGACAGCATCACACATGATAGGATTAGATACACAGCTCAGCAGACAGTATCACACATGATAGGATTAGATACAGCGGCTCAGCAGACAGTATCACACATGATAGGATTAGATACACGGCTCAGCAGACAGTATCACACATAATAGGATTAGATACACAGCTCAGCAGACAGCATCACACATGATAGGATTAGACACACAGCTCAGCAGACAGTATCACACATAATAGGATTAGATACACAGCTCAGCAGACAGTATCACACATGATAGGATTAGATACAGCGGCTCAGCAGACAGTATCACACATAATAGGATTAGATACACAGCTCAGCAGACAGTATCACACATGATAGGATTAGATACACAGCTCAGCAGACAGCATCACACATGATAGGATTAGATACACAGCTCAGCAGACAGTATCACACATAATAGGATTAGATACACAGCTCAGCAGACAGTATCACACATGATAGAATTAGATACACAGCTCAGCAGACAGTATCACACATGATAGGATTAGATACAGGGCTCAGCAGACAGCATCACACATGATAGGATTAGATACACAGCTCAGCAGACAGTATCACACATGATAGGATTAGATACATGGCTCAGCAGACAGCATCACACATGATAGGATTAGATACAGCAGTTCAGCAGACAGTATCACACATGATAGGATTAGATACACAGCTCAGCAGACAGCATCACACATAATAGGATTAGATACACAGCTCAGCAGCTCAGCAGACAGTATCACACATGATAGGATTAGATACACAGCTCAGCAGACAGTATCACACATAATAGGATTAGATACACAGCTCAGCAGACAGTATCACACATGATAGGATTAGATACACAGCTCAGCAGACAGCATCACACATGATAGGATTAGATACACAGCTCAGCAGACAGTATCACACATGATAGGATTAGATACAGCGGCTCAGCAGACAGTATCACACATGATAGGATTAGATACACAGCTCAGCAGACAGCATCACACATGATAGGATTAGATACACAGCTCAGCAGACAATATCACACATGATAGGATTAGATACAGCAGCTCAGCAGACAGTATCACACATGATAGGATTAGATGCAGCGGCTCAGCAGACAGTATCACACATAATAGGATTAGATACACAGCTCAGCAGACAGTATCACACATGATAGGATTAGATACACAGCTCAGCAGACAGCATCACACATGATAGGATTAGATACACAGCTCAGCAGACAGTATCACACATAATAGGATTAGATACACAGCTCAGCAGACAGTATCACACATGATAGGATTAGATACACAGCTCAGCAGACAGTATCACACATGATAGGATTAGATACAGGGCTCAGCAGACAGTATCACACATGATAGGATTAGATACACAGCTCAGCAGACAGCATCACACATGATAGGATTAGATACACAGCTCAGCAGACAGTATCACACATAATAGGATTAGATACACAGCTCAGCAGACAGTATCACACATGATAGGATTAGATACACAGCTCAGCAGACAGCATCACACATGATAGGATTAGATACACAGCTCAGCAGACAGTATCACACATGATAGGATTAGATACATGGCTCAGCAGACAGCATCACACATGATAGGATTAGATACAGCAGTTCAGCAGACAGTATCACACATGATAGGATTAGATACACAGCTCAGCAGACAGCATCACACATAATAGGATTAGATACACAGCTCAGCAGCTCAGCAGACAGTATCACACATGATAGGATTAGATACAGCGGCTCAGCAGACAGTATCACACATAATAGGATTAGATACACAGCTCAGCAGATAGTATCACACATGATAGGATTAGATACACAGCTCAGCAGACAGCATCACACATGATAGGATTAGATACACAGCTCAGCAGACAGTATCACACATAATAGGATTAGATACACAGCTCAGCAGACAGTATCACACATGATAGGATTAGATACACAGCTCAGCAGACAGCATCACACATGATAGGATTAGATACACAGCTCAGCAGACAGTATCACACATGATAGGATTAGATACATGGCTCAGCAGACAGCATCACACATGATAGGATTAGATACAGCAGTTCAGCAGACAGTATCACACATGATAGGATTAGATACACAGCTCAGCAGACAGTATCACACAGGATAGGCTTAGATACACAGCTCAGCAGACAGCATCACACATAATAGGATTAGATACACAGCTCAGCAGACAGTATCACACATGATAGGATTAGATACAGCGGCTCAGCAGACAGTATCACACATGATAGGATTAGATACACAGCTCAGCAGACAGCATCACACATGATAGGATTAGATACACACTCAGCAGACAATATCACACATGATAGGATTAGATACAGCAGCTCAGCAGACAGTATCACACATGATAGGATTAGATACAGCGGCTCAGCAGACAGTATCACACATAATAGGATTAGATACACAGCTCAGCAGACAGTATCACACATGATAGGATTAGATACACAGCTCAGCAGACAGCATCACACATGATAGGATTAGATACACAGCTCAGCAGACAGTATCACACATAATAGGATTAGATACACAGCTCAGCAGACAGTATCACACATGATAGGATTAGATACACAGCTCAGCAGACAGTATCACACATGATAGGATTAGATACACACTCAGCAGATAGTATCACACATGATAGGATTAGATACACAGCTCAGCAGACAGCATCACACATGATAGGATTAGATACACACTCAGCAGATAGTATCACACATGATAGGATTAGATACACAGCTCAGCAGACAGCATCACACATGATAGGATTAGATACACAGCTCAGCAGACAGTATCACACATAATAGGATTAGATACACAGCTCAGCAGACAGTATCACACATGATAGGATTAGATACACAGCTCAGCAGACAGCATCACACATGATAGGATTAGATACACAGCTCAGCAGACAGTATCACACATGATAGGATTAGATACATGGCTCAGCAGAGAGCATCACACATGATAGGATTAGATACAGCAGTTCAGCAGACAGTATCACACATGATAGGATTAGATACACAGCTCAGCAGACAGTATCACACAGGATAGGCTTAGATACACAGCTCAGCAGACAGCATCACACATAATAGGATTAGATACACAGCTCAGCAGACAGTATCACACATGATAGGATTAGATACAGCGGCTCAGCAGACAGTATCACACATGATAGGATTAGATACACAGCTCAGCAGACAGCATCACACATGATAGGATTAGATACACACTCAGCAGACAATATCACACATGATAGGATTAGATACAGCAGCTCAGCAGACAGTATCACACATGATAGGATTAGATACAGCGGCTCAGCAGACAGTATCACACATAATAGGATTAGATACACAGCTCAGCAGACAGTATCACACATGATAGGATTAGATACACAGCTCAGCAGACAGCATCACACATGATAGGATTAGATACACAGCTCAGCAGACAGTATCACACATAATAGGATTAGATACACAGCTCAGCAGACAGTATCACACATGATAGGATTAGATACACAGCTCAGCAGACAGTATCACACATGATAGGATTAGATACAGGGCTCAGCAGACAGCATCACACATGATAGGATTAGATACACAGCTCAGCAGACAGTATCACACATGATAGGATTAGATACATGGCTCAGCAGACAGCATCACACATGATAGGATTAGATACAGCAGTTCAGCAGACAGTATCACACATGATAGGATTAGATACACAGCTCAGCAGACAGCATCACACATAATAGGATTAGATACACAGCTCAGCAGCTCAGCAGACAGTATCACACATGATAGGATTAGATACAGCGGCTTAGCAGACAGTATCACACATAATAGGATTAGATACACAGCTCAGCAGATAGTATCACACATGATAGGATTAGATACACAGCTCAGCAGACAGCATAACACATGATAGGATTAGATACACAGCTCAGCAGACAGTATCACACATAATAGGATTAGATACACAGCTCAGCAGACAGTATCACACATGATAGGATTAGATACACAGCTCAGCAGACAGTATCACACATGATAGGATTAGATACAGGGCTCAGCAGACAGCATCACACATGATAGGATTAGATACACAGCTCAGCAGACAGTATCACACATGATAGGATTAGATACATGGCTCAGCAGACAGCATCACACATGATAGGATTAGATACAGCAGTTCAGCAGACAGTATCACACATGATAGGATTAGATACACAGCTCAGCAGACAGCATCACACATAATAGGATTAGATACACAGCTCAGCAGCTCAGCAGACAGTATCACACATGATAGGATTAGATACAGCGGCTTAGCAGACAGTATCACACATAATAGGATTAGATACACAGCTCAGCAGATAGTATCACACATGATAGGATTAGATACACAGCTCAGCAGACAGCATCACACATGATAGGATTAGATACACAGCTCAGCAGACAGTATCACACATAATAGGATTAGATACACAGCTCAGCAGACAGTATCACACATGATAGGATTAGATACACAGCTCAGCAGACAGCATCACCCATGATAGGATTAGATACACAGCTCAGCAGACAGTATCACACATGATAGGATTAGATACATGGCTCAGCAGACAGCATCACACATGATAGGATTAGATACAGCAGTTCAGCAGACAGTATCACACATGATAGGATTAGATACACAGCTCAGCAGACAGTATCACACAGGATAGGCTTAGATACACAGCTCAGCAGACAGCATCACACATAATAGGATTAGATACACAGCTCAGCAGACAGTATCACACATGATAGGATTAGATACACAGCTCAGCAGACAGCATCACACATGATAGGATTAGATACACAGCTCAGCAGACAGTATCACCATGATAGGATTAGATACACAGCTCAGCAGACAGCATCACACATGATAGGATTAGATACACAGCTCAGAAGACAGTATCACACATGATAGGATTAGATACAGCGGCTCAGCAGACAGTATCACACATGATAGGATTAGATACACAGCTCAGCAGACAGCATCACACATGATAGGATTAGATACACAGCTCAGCAGACAGTATCACACATGATAGGATTAGATACAGCGGCTCAGCAGACAGTATCACACATAATAGGATTAGATACACAGCTCAGCAGACAGTATCACACATGATAGGATTAGATACACAGCTCAGCAGACAGCATCACACATGATAGGATTAGATACACAGCTCAGCAGACAGTGTCACACATGATAGGATTAGATACACAGCTCAGCAGTCAGTATCACACATGATAGGATTAGATACACAGCTCAGCAGACAGTATCACACATGATAGGATTAGATACACAGCTCAGCAGACAGCATCACACATGATAGGATTAGATACACAGCTCAGCAGACAGTATCACACATTATAGGATTAGATACATGGCTCAGCAGACAGCATCACACATGATAGGATTAGATACAGCAGTTCAGCAGACAGTATCACACATGATAGGATTAGATACACGGCTCAGCAGACAGTATCACACATGATAGGATTAGATACAGGGCTCAGCAGACAGTATCACACATGATAGGATTAGATACATGCCTCAGCAGACAGTATCACACATGATAGGATTAGATACACAGCTCAGCAGACAGCATCACACATGATAGGATTAGATACAGCAGTTCAGCAGACAGTATCACACATGATAGGATTAGATACAGTAGTTCAGCAGACAGTATCACACATGATAGGATTAGATACCATGACTCAGCAGACAGTATCACACATGATAGAATTAGATACATTGGCTCAGCAGACAGTATAACACATGACAGGATTAGATACACAGCTCAGCAGACAGTATCACACATGATAGGATCAGATACACAGCTCAGCAGACAGGATCACGCATGATAGGATTAGATACACAGCTCATCAGACAGTATCACACATGATAGGATTAGATACACAGCTCAGCAGACAGTATCACACATGATAGGATTAGATACACGGCTCAGCAGACAGTATCACACATGATAGGATTAGATACATGCCTCAGCAGACAGTATCACACATGATAGGATTAGATACACAGCTCAGCAGACAGCATCACACATGATAGGATTAGATACAGCAGTTCAGCAGACAGTATCACACATGATAGGATTAGATACAGTAGTTCAGCAGACAGTATCACACATGATAGGATTAGATACCATGACTCAGCAGACAGTATCACACATGATAGAATTAGATACATTGGCTCAGCAGACAGTATCACACATGACAGGATTAGATACACAGCTCAGCAGACAGTATCACACATGATAGGATCAGATACACAGCTCAGCAGACAGGATCACGCATGATAGGATTAGATACACAGCTCATCAGACAGTATCACACATGATAGGATTAGATACACGGATCAGCAGACAGTATCACATATGATCGGATTAGATACACAGCTCAGCAGACAGTATCACACATGATAGGATTAGATATACAGCTCAGCAGACAGTATCACACATGATAGGATTAGATACACGGCTCAGCAGACAGTATCACACATGATAGGATTAGATATATGGCTCAGCAGACAGTATCACACATGATAGGATTAGATACAGCGGCTCAGCAGACAGGATCACGCATGATAGGATTAGATACACAGCTCAGCAGACAGTATCACACATGATAGGATTAGATACACGGCTCAGCAGACAGTATCACACATGATAGGATTAGATACATAAACTTTTGCATGGTCCCTGGTGACTACTTCATGAGGTTTTGCTGACCTCTGGTGGACATTCTTGGTATTGTGATGTAGCTTCTGTTGAGATGATGATTTGTTGCCGATGTCATGAATTTGTTTTTGTCATATTGTTCACACAGTGCAGATTTGCTGCAGATTTTGCCTGAATTTTTAAAGCCACAACCAGAATTGGATCCAGGAGAGCAGACCTATAAGGCTATCTTTTATATATTGTTTTCTGTTTCGATTCTGTTGCTGGTTTTGGGTGAAGACAAACATTCAAAATCTGCACTGTGTGAACAAGGCCTAATGCTGACAGATCATTCACTGTTTGAAGTAAACAGAATTTATTAACAGTGACTTTGATAATAAAAGTTATTAATACTCAGCATGTGATCTACATTCTGAGGATACCCACAGTCAGGGGTGACTATGACGTCACTGAGGAGCAGCTGATACTGTGTTAATTAATTGATCTCCAGACCTTACATGGTTAAAGGAGTTCTCCGGGTCTTTTATATTGATGGCCAATATATATAATGTATATAAGAGTCCCGCATATAATGTATATAAGTGTACTGCATATAATGTATATAAGTGTCCCGCATATAATGTATATAAGTGTCCCGCATATAACGTATATAAGTGTCCCGCATATAATGTATATAAGTCCTGCATATAATGTATATAAGTGTCCCGCATATAATATATATAAGTGTCCCGCCTATAATGTATATAAGTGTCCGGCATATAATGTATATAAGTGTCCCGCCTATAATGTATATAAGTGTCCCGCATATAATGTATATAAGTGTCCCGCATATAATGTATATAAGTGTCCTGCATATAATGTATATAAGTGTCCT
Source organism: Rhinoderma darwinii (assembly GCF_050947455.1). NCBI lineage: Eukaryota > Metazoa > Chordata > Amphibia > Anura > Rhinodermatidae > Rhinoderma > Rhinoderma darwinii. Next base: position 3,893,899 of record NC_134693.1, read on the forward strand.
GCATATAATGTATATAAGTGTCCCGCATATAATGTATATAAGTGTCCCGCACATAATGTATATAAGTGTCCTGCATATAACGTATATAAGTGTCCCGCATATAATGTATATAAGTCCTGCATATAATGTATATAAGTGTCCCGCATATAATATATATAAGTGTCCCGCCTATAATGTATATAAGTGTCCGGCATATAATGTATATAAGTGTCCCGCATATAATGTATATAAGTGTACTGCATATAATGTATATAAGTGTCCCGCATATAATGTATATAAGTGTCCTGCATATAACGTATATAAGTGTCCCGCATATAATGTATATAAGTCCTGCATATAATGTATATAAGTGTCCCGCATATAATATATATAAGTGTCCCGCCTATAATGTATATAAGTGTCCGGCATATAATGTATATAAGTGTCCCGCCTATAATGTATATAAGTGTCCCGCATATAATGTATATAAGTGTCCCGCATATAATGTATATAAGTGTCCTGCATATAATGTATATAAGTGTCCTGCATATAATGTATATAAGTGTCCCGCCTATAATGTATATAAGTGTCCTGCATATAATGTATATAAGTGTCCCGCCTATAATGTATATAAGTGTCCTCCATATAATGTATATAAGTGTCCTGCATATAATGTATATAAGTGTCCTGCATATAATGTATATAAGTGTCCCGCATATAATGTATATAAGTGTCCCGCATATAATGTATATAAGTGTCCTGCATATAATGTATATAAGTGTCCTGCATATAATGTATATAAGTGTCCTGCATATAATGTATATAAGTGTCCTGCATATAATGTATATAAGTGTCCCGCATATAATCTATATAAGTGTCCTCCATATAATGTATATAAGTGTCCTGCATATAATGTATATAAGTGTCCTGCATATAATGTATATAAGTGTCCCGCATATAATGTATATAAGTGTCCTGCATATAATGTATATAAGTGTCCCGCATATAATGTATAGAAGTGTCCTGCATATAATGTATATAAGAGTCCCGCATATAATGTATATAAGTGTCCTGCATATAATGTATATAAGTGTCCCGCATATAATGTATATAAGTGTCCTGCATATAATGTATATAAGTGTCCTGCATATAATGTATATAAGTGTCCCGCATATAACGTATATAAGTGTCCCGCATATAATGTATATGTGTCCTGCATATAATGTATATAAGTGTCCTGCATATAATGTATATAAGTGTCCCGCATATAATGTATATAAGTGTCCCGCATATAATGTATATAAGTGTCCCGCATATAATGTATATAAGTGTCCCGCATATAATGTATATAAGTGTCCTGCATATAATGTATATACGTGTCCCGCATATAATGTATATAAGTGTCCCGCCTATAATGTATATAAGTGTCCGGCATATAATGTATATAAGTGTCCTGCATATACTGTATATAAGTATCCTGCATATAATGTATATAAGTGTCCTGCATATAATGTATATAAGCGTCCCGCATATAATGTATATAAGTCCTGCATATGATGTATATAAGTGTCCCGCATATAATGTATATAAGTGTCCCGCATATAATGTATAGAAGTGTCCAGCATATAATGTATATAAGTGTCCCGCATGTAATGTATATAAGTGTCCCGCCTATAATGTATATAAGTGTCCCGCATATAATGTATATAAGTGTCCCGCATATAATGTATATAAGTGTCCCGCCTATAATGTATATAAGTGTCCCGCATATAATGTATATAAGTGTCCTGCATATAATGTATATAAGTGTCCCGCATATAATGTATATAAGTGTCCTGCATATAATGTATATACGTGTCCCGCATATAATGTATATAAGTGTCCCGCATATAATGTATATAAGTGTCCCGCATATAATGTATATAAGTGTCCCGCATATAATGTATATAAGTGTCCCGCATGTAATGTATATAAGTGTCCTGCATATAATGTATATAAGTGTCCGGCATATAATATATATAAGTGTCCTGCATATAATGTATATAAGTGTCCCGCATATAATGTATATAAGTGTCCCGCATATAATGTATATAAGTGTCCTGCATATAATGTATATAAGTGTCCTGCATATAATGTATATAAGTGTCCCACATATAATGTATATACGTGTCCCGCATATAATGTATATAAGTGTCCCGCCTATAATGTATATAAGTGTCCTGCATATAATGTATATAAGTGTCCCGCATATAATGTATATGTGTCCCGCATATAATGTATATAAGTGTCCCGCATATAATGTATATAAGTGTCCCGCATATAATGTATATAAGTGTCCCGCATATAATGTATATAAGCGTCCCGCATATAATGTATATAAGTGTCCTGCATATAATGTATATAAGTGTCCCGCATGTAATGTATATAAGTGTCCCGCATATAATGTATATAAGCGTCCCGCATATAATGTATATAAGTGTCCTGCATATAATGTATATAAGTGTCCCGCATGTAATGTATATAAGTGTCCTGCATATAATGTATATAAGTGTCCCGCATATAATGTATATAAGTGTCCCGCATATAATGTATATAAGCGTCCCGCATATAATGTATATAAGTGTCCTGCATATAATGTATATAAGTGTCCCGCATATAATGAATATAAGTGTCCTGCATATAATGTATATAAGTGTCCCGCATATAATGTATATAAGTGTCCCGCACATAAAGTATATGTGTCCTGCATATAATGTATATGTGTCCCGCATATAATGTATATAAGTGTCCTGCATATAATGTATATAAGTGTCCTGCATATAATGTATATAAGTGTCCTGCATATAATGTATATAAGTGTCCCGCATATAATGTGTATAAGTGTCCCGCATATAATGTATATAAGTGTCCCGTATATAATGTATATAAGTGTCCCGCATATAATGTATATAAGTGTCCCGCATATAATGTATATAAGTGTCCCGCATATAATGTATAGAAGTGTCCTGCATATAATGTATATAAGTGTCCCGCATATAATGTATATAAGTGTCCCGCATATAATGTATATAAGTGTCCCGCATGTAATGTATAGAAGTGTCCTGCATATAATGTATAGAAGTGTCCTGCATATAATGTATAGAAGTGTCCTGCATATAATGTATAGAAGTGTCCTGCATATAATGTATAGAAGTGTCCCGCATATAATGTATATAAGTGTCCTGCATATAATGTATAGAAGTGTCCTGCATGTAATGTATATAAGTGTCCCGCATATAATGTATATAAGTGTCCCGCATATAATGTATATAAGTTTCCTGCATATAATGTATAGAAGTGTCCTGCATATAATGTATATAAGTGTCCCGTATATAATGTATATAAGTGTCCCGCATATAATGTATATAAGTGTCCTGCATATAATATATATAAGTGTCCTGCATATAATGTATATAAGTGTCCCGCATATAATGTATATAAGTGTCCTGCATATAATGTATATAAGTGTCCCGCATATAATGTATAGAAGTGTCCCGTATATAATGTATATAAGTGTCCCGCATATAATGTATATAAGTGTCCTGCATATAATATATATAAGTGTCCTGCATATAATGTATATAAGTGTCCCGCATATAATGTATATAAGTGTCCTGCATATAATGTATATGTGTCCCGCATATAATGTATAGAAGTGTCCCGCATATAATGTATATAAGTGTCCCGCATATAATGGATATAAGTGTCCCGCATATAATGTATATAAGTGTCCCGCATACAATGTATATAAGTGTCCCGCATATAATGTATATAAGTGTCCTGCATATAATGTATATAAGTGTCCCGCATATAATGTATATAAGTGTCCTGCATATAATGTATATAAGTGTCCTGCATATAATGTATATAAGTGTCCCGCGTATAATGTATAGAAGTGTCCTGCATATAATGTATAGAAGTGTCCCGCATATAATGTATATAAGTGTCCTGCATATAATGTATATAAGTGTCCTGCATGTAATGTATAGAAGTGTCCCGCATATAATGTATATAAGTGTCCTGCATATAATGTATATAAGTGTCCCGCATATAATGTATATAAGTGTCCCGCATATAATGTATATAAGTGTCCCGCATATAATGTATATAAGTGTCCCGCATATAATGTATATAAGTGTCCCGCATGTAATGTATATAAGTGTCCCGCATATAATGTATATAAGTATCCCGCATATAATGTATATAAGTGTCCCGCATATAATGTATAGAAGTGTCCCGCATATAATGTATATAAGTGTCCCGCATATAATGTATATAAGTGTCCTGCATATGTTGTATATAAGTGTCCTGCATATAATGTATATAAGTGTCCTGCATATAATGTATATAAGTATCCCGCGTATAATGTATAGAAGTGTCCTGCATATAATGTATATAAGTGTCCCGCATATAATGTATATAAGTGTCCTGCATATAATGTATAGAAGTGTCCCGCATATAATGTATAGAAGTGTCCCGCATATAATGTATATAAGTGTCCTGCATATAATGTATATAAGTGTCCCGCATATAATGTATATAAGTGTCCCGTATATAACGTATATAAGTGTCCCGCATATAATGTATATAAGTGTCCCGCATATAATGTATATAAGTGTCCCGCATATAATGTATATAAGTGTCCTGCATATAATGTATATAAGTGTCCTGCATATAATGTATATAAGTGTCCCGCATATAACGTATATAAGTGTCCCGCATATAATGTATATAAGTGTCCCGCATATAATGTATATAAGTGTCCTGCATATAATGTATATAAGTGTCCCGCATATAATGTATATAAGTGTCCCGCATACAATGTATATAAGTGTCCCGCATACAATGTATATAAGTGTCCTGCATATAATGTATATAAGTGTCCTGCATATAATGTATATAAGTGTCCTGCATATAATGTATATAAGTGTCCTGCATATAATGTATAGAAGTGTCCCGCATATAATGTATAGAAGTGTCCCGCATATAATGTATATAAGTGTCCCGCATATAATGTATATAAGTGTCCCGCATATAATGTGTATAAGTGTCCCGCATATAATGTATATAAGTGTCCCGCATATAATGTATATAAGTGTCCCGCATATAATGTATAGAAGTGTCCCGCATATAATGTATATAAGTGTCCCGCATATAATGTATAGGAGTGTCCCGCATATAATGTATATAAGTGTCCGGCATATAATGTATATAAGTGTCCCGCATATAATGTATATAAGTGTCCCGCATATAATGTATATAAGTGTCCCGCATATAATGTATAGAAGTGTCCCGCATATAATGTATAGAAGTGTCCCGCATATAATGTATATAAGTGTCCCGCATATAATGTATAGAATTGTCCCGCATATAATGTATATAAGTGTCCCGCATATAATGTATATAAGTGTCCCGCATATAATGTATATAAGTGTCCTGCATATAATGTATATAAGTGTCCTGCATATAATGTATATAAGTGTCCTGCATATAATGTATATAAGTGTCCTGCATATAATGTATATAAGTGTCCCGCATATAATGTATATAAGTGTCCCGCATATAATGTATATAAGTGTCCCGCATATAATGTATATAAGTGTCCCGCATATAATGTATATAAGTGTCCTGCATATAATGTATATAAGTGTCCTGCATATAATGTATATAAGTGTCCTGCATATAATGTATATAAGTGTCCCGCATATAATGTATATAAGTGTCCCGCATATAATGTATATAAGTGTCCCGCATATAATGTATATAAGTGTCCTGCATATAATGTATATAAGTGTCCTGCATATAATGTATAGAAGTGTCCCGCATATAATGTATAGAAGTGTCCCGCATATAATGTATATAAGTGTCCCGCATATAATGTATATAAGTGTCCCGCATATAATGTATATAAGTGTCCTGCATATAATGTATATAAGTGTCCCGCATATAATGTATATAAGTGTCCCGCATATAATGTATATAAGTGTCCCGCATATAATGTATATAAGTGTCCCGCATATAATGTATATAAGTGTCCCGCATATAATGTATATAAGTGTCCTGCATGTAATGTATATAAGTGTCCTGCATGTAATGTATATAAGTGTCCCGCATATAATGTATATAAGTGTCCGGCATATAATGTATATAATTGTCCCGCATATAATGTATATAAGTGTCCCGCATATAATGTATATAAGTGTCCCGCATATAATGTATATAAGTGTCCCGCATATAATGTATATAAGTGTCCCGCATATAATGTATATAAGTGTCCCGCATATAATGTATATAAGTGTCCCGCATATAATGTATATAAGTGTCCTGCATATAATGTATATAAGTGTCCCGCATATAATGTATATAAGTGTCCTGCATATAATGTATATAAGTGTCCCGCATATAATGTATATAAGTGTCCTGCATGTAATGTATATAAGTGTCCTGCATGTAATGTATATAAGTGTCCCGCATATAATGTATATAAGTGTCCCGCATATAATGTATATAAGTGTCCTGCATATAATGTATATAAGTGTCCCGCATATAATGTATATAAGTGTCCCGCATATAATGTATATAAGTGTCCCGCATATAATGTATATAAGTGTCCTGCATGTAATGTATATAAGTGTCCCGCATATAATGTATATAAGTGTCCCGCATATAATGTATATAAGTGTCCTGCATATAATGTATATAAGTGTCCCGCATATAATGTATATAAGTGTCCTGCATATAATGTATATAAGTGTCCCGCATATAATGTATATAAGTGTCCTGCATATAATGTATATAAGTGTCCCGCATATAATGTATATAAGTGTCCCGCATATAATGTATATAAGTGTCCTGCATGTAATGTATATAAGTGTCCCGCATATAATGTATATAAGTGTACTGCATATAATGTATATAAGTGTCCTGCATATAATGTATAGAAGTGTCCCGCATATAATGTATATAAGTGTCCCGCATATAATGTATAGAAGTGTCCCGCATATAATGTATAGAAGTGTCCCGCATATAATGTATATAAGTGTCCCGCATATAATGTATATAAGTGTCCCGCATATAATGTATATAAGTGTCCCGCATATAATGTATATAAGTGTCCCGCATATAATGTATATAAGTGTCCCGCATATAATGTATATAAGTGTCCCGCATATAATGTATATAAGTGTCCCGCATATAATGTATATAAGTGTCCCGCATATAATGTATATAAGTGTCCCGCATATAATGTATAGAAGTGTCCTGCACTTCTTTGACGAGGCTGTTATTTTACGAGTCGTCTTTTGACAGCGACGCGTAAAATGACAGTACGTCGGCAAACCCATTGAAAGCAATGGGCAGATGTTTGCCGACATATTGGAGCCGTGTTTTCAGGCGTAATTCGAGGCGTAAAACGCCTCCATTACGCCTGAAAATAGGTCGTGTGAACCCAGCCTTAAGCCTTATTTACACGAATGTGTTATACGTCCGTGATACGCGTGTGAATTTCACGCTCGTCACACGGACCTATGTTAATGAATGGGGCCGTTCAGACAGTCAGTCATTTTCACCCAGCATATGTGCAATGTGTGAAACTCACGACATGTCCTATACTTGCGCGCAGCACGCATCCATTGAAGTCAACGGGTGTGTGCAAAACGCGCACGGCACACGGAAGCACTTCCGGTTGACGCGCGTGATTCGTGCTACAGTAGTAAAATAAATGAATGAAAACAGAAAAGCTCCTCGTGCTTTTCTGTTTGTAAACATAATAACAGAGTGTCATAATGATGCCGGCTGCGCGAAAATCACGCAGCCGCGCACCATATGCTGATGCCACACTGAACTTTTGCAAGCGCAAAACGGACACGTTTGTGTGAATAAGGCCTTAGGGCATGACCACACGTGGCGGATTTCCTCCGCAACTGTCCGCATCAATGCCGCACAGAATCTGCGTTGCAGATTCTGCTGCGGATCTGCACAAAATGTGCAGAAAATTGATGCGGACTAGCTGCTGCGGACTGCGGTAAAAGTGCTTCCCTTCTCCCTATCAGTGCAGGATAGAGAGAAGGGACAGCACTTTCCCTAGTGAAAGTCAAAGAAATTCATACTTACCGCCCGTTGTCTTGGTGACGCGTCCCTCTTTCGGCATCCAGCCCGACCTCCCTGGATGACGCTCCAGTCCATGTGACCGCTGCAGCCTGTGCTTGGCCTGTGATTGGCTGCAGCCGTCACTTACACTGAAACGTCATCCTGGGAGGCCGGACTGGAGACAGACGCAGGGAGTTCTCGGTAAGTATGAACTTATATGTTTTTTTACAGATACATGTATATTGAGATCGGTAGTCACTGTCCCGGGTGCAGAAACAGTTACTGCCGATCGCTTAACTCTTTCAGCACCCTGGACAGTGACTATTTACAGACGTCTCCTAGCAACGCTCCCGTCATTCCGGGAGCCCCATTGACTTCCTCAGTCTGGCTGTAGACCTAGAAATACATAGGTCCAGCCAGAATGAAGAAATGTCATGGTAGTAAAAACAATACGCTCCGCAGCACACATAAGATCTGCGGACTTCATTGCGGAATTTTGACTCTCCATTGAAGTCAATGGAGAAATTCCGCCATGAGTCCGCAACCAGTCCGCCACTGCTCCGCAACAGACAGAGCATGCTGCGGACACCAAATTCCGCTCCGCAGCCTATGCTCCGCAGCGGAATTGTACGCATCGTGTAAACGAACACTGCTAAATTAAAGTGTAAGTCAATGGACAAACGGCACCGCTGCGGATTAACGCTGCGGAGTGTCCGCAGCGGAATTTCACTGAAATTCCGCCACGTGTGAACCCGCCCTTAGACAACTGATTTGTGGGTGTGCCGGGAGTCGGACGCCAACCAATCTGATACTAACGACTGATCTAATGAATAGGCCATCAATATAAAAGTACCGGAGAACCCCTTTAATATACAGGGTTATTGGTTAACTACTTGGTAAACATAAACACGCAGTAGCTCACGACTGCAGGATCAGACTACAGAGGGTTTGTTTGTAGTCTGTAACCATTGACATCTGCATAGAAGCTGCATACACAAAACGGTAGGAGATTTTGAATCAGGACTATTTGCAAAGTTGCTTCATTTTACAGTCGAGCAATAAAAGTGGTTGCAAAAGTCTACATACTCTTAAAGGGGTATTCCTATCTCAGACATTTATGGCCTATCCACAGGATAGGCCACAAATGTTCAATAGATGCAGGTCCCACCTCTGGGACCTGCACCTATCACTAGAACAGGACCTCCTTACCCAGTCATACTTTCTTCCGCTATTACTGGTCCCCGGCCATTGTCTGACGAGGGGGCCGGGTATTTCTGAAACATGTTTTGCTACGAAGTTTCCGAAACTGCAATATACGTGAATGGGAGATCCGGAAACATTGTAGCATACTGCACGCCGCCGTATCCAGACAGCTCGGCCACCCCGTGAGTCAGTGCCGGGGACCAGCAGCAGAAGGTAAGATGTGGGTCAGGGGGCCCCATTCTAGACATAGATGCGAGTCCCAGAAGTGGGACCTACATCTATCTGATATTTCTGAATTGTCTTGTGAATATGTTATAAATGTCCGACGTCATCGTATATTGAAATATTCTGCAACTTTCGATTATCCTTTGGGTTTCAAATTCTCTGCTTACTGTCAGTGAATTGTTTAAAGGGGTTGTCCACTATCGGACAACTGATGACCTATCCACCGGATAGGTCATCAGTACACGATCTGTGGGGGTCCGCCCCCCCGGACCGCGCACTATTAAGCAGCTCCGGCTGCCTCCGGTCACCGGACGTACGTACTGGAAGCAGTTGGCTCCGGTCACAGAATAGCGGCCGAGCTGCAGTATTCGGGTGAATAGGAGCGGACCTGCAGTTCTGCAGCACGGCCGCTATGCAATGTACAGAGCCAAACGCTTCCTGCTCCGTACATTGCATAATAGGCAATAACATCCGTTGCCCGCAGGCCACTGGAGCGGCTGATCGGTGTGCGGTCCGGGTGTCGGACTCGCACCAATGATATACTGATGATCTATCCGGTGGATAGGTCATCAGTTGTTTGGTAGTGGACAACCCCTTTAAGTTTCAAGTCTGAATGCCCATCCTGACCTAATGCCGGTGATGTTTCTATTTATTGAATGCAAGCAGAGATCTGGAAAATGAGGAATTGAAGTATAAAGTCTATGAGAAAGTTGCAGGAGTTTTCATGATACATCTAAAAAAGAAACTGTCCCATCCGATCCCTGAGCCATGCAGCGGTTATCACTGGGGAAACTGCAGCAGGGGAATGTAGTGTTACTCAGCACCCATTTCAATGCTTTGAGCCTGTTAGAGCAGGAGGGGCTCATTACAGCAGCTCTCCACTCCAGCTCATAGAGGGGGACCCCCAGCTGTACTCTGACTAATAATGGATCCCCCGATCTTCATGTGGTGGATCCCCAGTCTGCAGCATGCATTCATTTTTCCTTAATTAGGCTGTGTTCACACTGAGTTTTTTGCAGGAGGAAAATTCCTCCTGCAAAAACTGCTCCAGTAGGTTTTTGCACAGTAGTTTGATAAAAATTCGTCAAAACACTCGTCGAGGTTTTTTTTTCCTCTTTCTGACTGATTGAAATGGGGTTTTGGAGGCGGAAACCGCCTCAAGATGGGTCATGATGCTTCTTTTTACCGCGACACGTTTTTTTTACTCGCGGTAAAAAACTCGTCCAACTCCTATTGAAATCAATGGGAGGCATTTTTGGCCGGTTTTTGAGGAGTTTTTTGGCGCGGTTTCCGCGTCAAAAATCTCGTAAAAAAACTCAGTGTCAACACAGCCTAAGCAGCTAAAAAGACGACCTGCGAAGTCCCGATCAGTTACTGCACATCTGGCTGACAGTTGCTGCTGCACATATAAGTTTGTTGTAGTTATAACTAGTGACCAGCAGGTGGCAGTAAAAGATAGAAGATGCTGAAAGAGTGATTCTGCTGACATGTATTATGTACGAGACATGGAGGAGTGATTCTGCTGACATGTATTATGTATGTGACGTGGAGGAGTGATTCTGCTGACATGTATTATGTACGAGACATGGAGGAGTGATTCTGCTGACATGTATTATGTATGAGACGTGGAGGAGTTATTCTGCTGACATGTATTATGTACGAGACATGGAGGAGTGATTCTGCTGACATGTATTATGTATGTGACGTGGAGGAGTGATTCTGTTGACATGTATTATGTACGAGACATGGAGGAGTGATTCTGCTGACATGTATTATGTATGTGACGTGGAGGAGTGATTCTGCTGACATGTATTATTATGTATGAGACGTGGAGGAGTTATTCTGCTGACATGTGTTATGTATGTGACGTGGAGGAGTGATTCTGCTGACATGTATTATGTATGAGACGTGGAGGAGTTATTCTGCTGACATGTATTATGTATGTCATGTGGAGGAGTGATTCTGCTGACATGTATTATGTATGTGACGTGGAGGAGGGATTCTGCTGACATGTATTATGTATGTGACGTGGAGGAGTGATTCTGCTGACATGTATTATGTATGTGACGTGGAGGAGTGATTCTGCTGACATGTATTATGTATGTCATGTGGAGGAGTGATTCTGCTGACATGTATTATGTATGTGACGTGGAGGAGGGATTCTGCTGACATGTATTATGTATGTGACGTGGAGGAGTGATTCTGCTGACATGTATTATGTATGTCATGTGGAGGAGTGATTCTGCTGACATGTATTATGTATGTGACGTGGAGGAGGGATTCTGCTGACATGTGTTATGTATGTGACGTGGAGGAGTGATTCTGCTGACATGTATTATGTATGAGACGTGGAGGAGTGATTCTGCTGACATGTATTATGTATGTCATGTGGAGGAGTGATTCTGCTGACATGTATTATGTATGAGACGTGGAGGAGTTATTCTGCTGACATGTATTATGTATGTGACGTGGAGGAGGGATTCTGCTGACATGTGTTATGTATGTGACGTGGAGGAGTGATTCTGCTGACATGTATTATGTATGAGACGTGGAGGAGTGATTCTGCTGACATGTATTATGTATGTCATGTGGAGGAGTGTTTCTGCTGACATGTATTATGTATGTGACGTGGAGGAGGGATTCTGCTGACATGTATTATGTATGTGACGTGGAGGAGTGATTCTGCTGACATGTATTATGTATGTCATGTGGAGGAGTGATTCTGCTGACATGTATTATGTATGTGACGTGGAGGAGGGATTCTGCTGACATGTGTTATGTATGTGACGTGGAGGAGTGATTCTGCTGACATGTATTATGTATGAGACGTGGAGGAGTGATTCTGCTGACATGTATTATGTATGTCATGTGGAGGAGTGATTCTGCTGACATGTATTATGTATGAGACGTGGAGGAGTTATTCTGCTGACATGTATTATGTATGTGACGTGGAGGAGTGATTCTGCTGACATGTATTATGTATGTCATGTGGAGGAGTGATTCTGATGACATGTATTATGTATGGGACGTGGAGGAGTGTTTCTGCTGACATGTATTATGTATGTGACGTGGAGGAAGGATTCTGCTGACATGTATTATGTATGTGACGTGGAGGAGTGATTCTGCTGACATGTATTATGTATGTCATGTGGAGGAGTGATTCTGCTGACATGTATTATGTATGGGACGTGGAGGAGTGATTCTGCTGACATGTATTATGTATGTGACGTGGAGGAGGGATTCTGCTGACATGTGTTATGTATGTGACGTGGAGGAGTGATTCTGCTGACATGTATTATTTATGAGACGTGGAGGAGTTATTCTGCTGACATGTATTATGTATGTCATGTGGAGGAGTGATTCTGCTGACATGTATTATGTATGTGACGTGGAGGAGGGATTCTGCTGACATGTATTATGTATGTGACGTGGAGGAGTGATTCTGCTGACATGTATTATGTATGAGACGTGGAGGAGTTATTCTGCTGACATGTATTATGTATGTCATGTGGAGGAGTTATTCTGCTGACATGTATTATGTATGAGACGTGGAGGAGTGATTCTGCTGACATGTGTTATGTATGGGACGTGGAGGAGTGATTCTGCTGACATGTGTTATGTATGTGACGTGGAGGAGTTATTCTGCTGACATGTATTATGTATGTGACGTGGAGGAGTGATTCTGCTGACATGTATTATGTATGTGACGTGGAGGAGTTATTCTGCTGACATGTATTATGTATGGGACGTGGAGGAGTGATTCTGCTGACATGTATTATGTATGTGACGTGGAGGAGTTATTCTGCTGACATGTATTATGTATGAGACGTGGAGGAGTGATTCTGCTGACATGTATTATGTATGTCATGTGGAGGAGTGATTCTGCTGACATGTATTATGTATGAGACGTGGAGGAGTGATTCTGCTGACATGTGTTATGTATGGGACGTGGATGAGTGATTCTGCTGACATGTGTTATGTATGGGATGTGGAGGAGTGATTCTGCTGACATGTGTTATGTATGTGACGTGGAGGAGTGATTCTGCTGACATGTATTATGTATTAGACGTGGAGGAGTTATTCTGCTGACATGTATTATGTATGTGACGTGGAGGAGTGATTCTGCTGACATGTATTATGTATGTGACGTGGAGGAGTGATTCTGCTGACATGTATTATGTATGTGACGTGGAGGAGTGATTCTGCTGACATGTATTATGTATGTCATGTGGAGGAGTGATTCTGCTGACATGTATTATGTATGTGACGTGGAGGAGTGATTCTGCTGACATGTATTATGTATGGGACGTGGAGGAGTTATTCTGCTGACATGTATTATGTATGGGACGTGGAGGAGTGATTCTGCTGACATGTATTATGTATGAGACGTGGAGGAGTTATTCTGCTGACATGTATTATGTATGAGACGTGGAGGAGTGATTCTGCTGACATGTATTATGTATGTCATGTGGAGGAGTGATTCTGCTGACATGTATTATGTATGAGACGTGGAGGAGTTATTCTGCTGACATGTATTATGTATGAGACGTGGAGGAGTGATTCTGCTGACATGTGCTATGTATGGGACGTGGAGGAGTGATTCTGCTGACATGTGTTATGTATGGGACGTGGAGGAGTGATTCTGCTGACATGTGTTATGTATGTGACGTGGAGGAGTGATTCTGCTGACATGTATTATGTATTAGACGTGGAGGAGTTATTCTGCTGACATGTATTATGTATGTGACGTGGAGGAGTGATTCTGCTGACATGTATTATGTATGTGACGTGGAGGAGTTATTCTGCTGACATGTATTATGTATGGGACGTGGAGGAGTGATTCTGCTGACATGTATTATGTATGGGACGTGGAGGAGTGATTCTGCTGACATGTATTATGTATGTGACGTGGAGGAGTGATTCTGCTGACATGTATTATGTATGTCATGTGGAGGAGTGATTCTGCTGACATGTATTATGTATGTCATGTGGAGGAGTGATTCTGCTGACATGTATTATGTATGAGACGTGGAGGAGTGATTCTGCTGACATGTATTATGTATGTGACGTGGAGGAGTGATTCTGCTGACATGTATTATGTACGAGACATGGAGGAGTGATTCTGCTGACATGTATTATGTATGTCATGTGGAGGAGTGATTCTGCTGACATGTATTATGTATGAGACGTGGAAGAGTGATTCTGCTGACATGTATTATGTATGTCATGTGGAGGAGTGATTCTGCTGACATGTATTATGTATGAGACGTGGAGGAGTTATTCTGCTGACATGTATTATGTATGAGACGTGGAGGAGTTATTCTGCTGACATGTATTATGTATGTGACGTGGAGGAGTGATTCTGCTGACATGTATTATGTATGTCATGTGGAGGAGTGATTCTGCTGACATGTATTATGTATGAGACGTGGAGGAGTGATTCTGCTGACATGTATTATGTATGAGACGTGGAGGAGTGATTCTGCTGACATGTATTATGTATGTGACGTGGAGGAGTGATTCTGCTGACATGTATTATGTACGAGACATGGAGGAGTGATTCTGCTGACATGTATTATGTATGAGACGTGGAGGAGTGATTCTGCTGACATGTATTATGTATGTGACGTGGAGGAGTGATTCTGCTGACATGTATTATGTACGAGACATGGAGGAGTGATTCTGCTGACATGTATTATGTATGTCATGTGGAGGAGTGATTCTGCTGACATGTATTATGTACGAGACATGGAGGAGTGATTCTGCTGACATGTATTATGTATGAGACGTGGAGGAGTGATTCTGCTGACATGTGTTATGTATGAGACGTGGAGGAGTGATTCTGCTGACATGTATTATGTATGTGACGTGGAGGAGTGATTCTGCTGACATGTGTTATGTATGAGACATGGAGGAGTGATTCTGCTGACATGTATTATGTATGTCATGTGGAGGAGTGATTCTGCTGACATGTATTATGTATGGGATGTGGAGGAGTGATTCTGCTGACATGTGTGGGGATCACTGGGTCATGATTTTGATGGGAACGGGGAAATCTCATTACTCAGACAGGACATTGAGGGAAATATTCCCCCTACATTGTGGGCGATGATGACTGGACATCGCACAGCGCTCTGGGCATTAAGTTCACCATTGCGCTTGCTCTGGGGTTGAAACGCTGCGACAAATACGTTGAATAAGTTACAGTAACAAACTGAGCATCATCACAGATCAAACAACAAATCTATATAAGAGCACCGGGGACTATATATATATAGAGTAGAACTGACAATCTATATCATATATCTCCTTATATACATACGTCTTACACATAGGGGGGGCCAATGCGATCGCTGATGGTTTGGGTGGTCTCACCTACATAGATCATAACACAGGGATGGGGTAGACCACAAATTCGGAGCTGCATGTGAAAAAGTCACGGATGGGGGGAGCCTTTCCTGGGTCTGGGTGCGATTGTGTCCCCTGATGGTATATTGGAACATTGGGCACAGTGAGGGCAGGAGAATGGGCCGTTCCTGGGGGTATTGAGGGACCACTCCCGTATCCTTTGTCGGCTTTGACTAATCTCTGGACCACCATTGATTTGCACCGTGCATCATCATCATTGTATACGCGACATATGATGTATATACCACAACTACCTATTACCTGGATGTGGCCCTCCCCTATGTGTAAGGCCTTATTCACACGAACGTGTCCATTTTGCAAGCGTAAATAAAGTGCAGCGTTTTTGTTGCGTTGCAGTTCCGTGTGACATCCGTGTCTGCGTATTTTATGCGCATACGTCATCCGTATGTCTCACGTTTTTTACGTCCGCAAAATGAACTGAAGGAGGTGTTTTTTTCCCTCATCATTTCATGAGCAACTGTTGCGTGAATCACGGATGTGCGTCCGTGTGCTATCCGTGATTTTCACGCACCCATTGACTTCAATGGGTGCGTGATGTGCAAAAAACGCACAAGTATAGGACATGCAGCGAGTTTCATGCAGCGGACACACGGACACACTTTGCATGTAAAACACTGAATTTCTGGATGGCCCCATTGAATTGCATAGGTCCGTGTGCCGTCCGTTTTTTTGACGGACCCATTGACTTCTATGGGCTCCACGGTCACGGAATCAATGACATGCTCTACTTTTGACGGGACGGAACAACGGATCAGTCAAAATAACGGAATTGTGCATGGGCCCATTGAAATGAATGGGTTCAGGGTGCGATCAGTGACAAAAATGGATCTCACCCTGAAGGAAAATTGTGCTCTTATATAGATTTGTTAATTGATCTGTGATGATGTTCAGTTTCTTAAGGGCCTTTTACACCGGCTGACACTCGGCCGGTGCAGCGAGCGCTGATCAACGAGACATAAATGATCGGCGCTCCGATCACCCGTCCCCCATCCATTATCATCATGTCGGCGGCGCGTCTCCCTGTTTACACCAAGATGCGCTGCCGACAACCAGAATTCTTTACTGTTTTAAAACGATCCGACCATCAGATGATCCGGCGTTTGCTCGTTCATCTGCTGATCGCTGCGCTGGTTACACAGGGGAATTATCAGGAACGAGCGTTCTATGAACTAATGATCTGCCCGATAATCACCGCGTGTAAATCTCCCTTTATTTACCGTATTTTCTTGCGTGTTGTCGCAGTGTTTGATAAAGGTCGAAACGTTACACAATATCTTTTTCCCCCACTCTGAATAAGGGAATACCGCAGTTCATTACTATGGAGAGCTCTAGTCTGTCCTTTAACCCTTCCAGCAAAATCACTTACAATTACGTGATGGGAGCCAGTGTGTTAGTGCATCTCCACGTAACTGTAAGTGATGGGGCTCGCTCAGAGGCTGAGCCAGCGCCATCACCGCCGGGTGTCGGCTGTATATTAAAGCCGATTTCCCGCTGTAACGGCCAGGACCAGAGCTAGCCTTTGATCCGGCCGATTAACCCCTTAGATTCAGTGATCAAAAGCGATCGCTGCATCTAGGTGGTTTTTAGCCTATAGCACCCCTGAGACGTAGTCTCGGGGATGCCGATGGTTGCATGGAAACCAGAGGCCTAACAATGGCTACCAGTATGCCAAGTACGGAAGCCTTTTAGGGCACGCCCGGAGGTGGGGCCTAAAAAGGCCCACTATCAGGGCCAAGAAAATAGCGCAGGCTCAGAAGCTGAGCCTGCCCGTTAGCTGTGGGTGTCAGCTGTTTTGTCACAGCTGACATCCTGCTGTAACGGCCAGGACTGAAGCTAGGCTCCGATCCGGCTGATTAACCCCCTAGATGCAGCAATCAAAAGCGATTGCTGCATCTAGGTGGTTAGATCTCACCCGATGGTTGCTAATGGCAATGATCGGCACCCGCGGGGATGCTGTTGGTTGCTATGGCAATCGGAGGCCTAACAATGGCCTCCTAGTACAGAAGCCTCAAATATAATGGTGGTTTCTCTTGGCTCAAATACCCACAAAATCTCTCTCAGACCGGAGCAGGCAAAACTAAATTGGGTATGATCCAACAAATACCCTAAATAACAAATATAAAGTACAGTGAAGTTTACCGCTCAGACGGCACTGGTAACAGTCCAATATCATTCAGTATGGGCTCTCTCTCCCAGAAAAATGCAGCGGACAGTCCGCAATCCAATGAGGGTGTGGATGGTAATTCTTATCCTTGTAGTTCCACCAAGCTCCTTATCGATGCATCGATGCCCCAGAGGAAGCCGGAAGGGCGAAACCCATGGTCGGGCGAGAGTGTTTGGCGTGCCGCCTAGAAATTTTAAAGATTTTACTTACCTTGATGCTTTTATTTCTTGTTACTTCTGTGAGTATGGATTAAACTTGCCGTGGAGCAATCTTTTTGCAGAGGGTGTTGCACTAGGTGTCTTCCTTTTTCCATCTATTAGAGACATAAGATCCTTTTCCTACCAGGAGTTCTTTGAATGTGGAGAGAGACGATAAGGAGCTTGGTGGAACTACAAGGATAAGAATTACCATCCACACCCTCATTGGATTGCGGACCGTCCACTGCATTTTTCTGGGAGAGAGCCCATACTGAATGATATTGGACTGTTACCAGTGCCGTCTGAGCGGTAAACTTCACTGTACTTTATAGTACAGAAGCCTATTAGGCTCTTCTGTCAGTGAATAGCTGACATCTCTAATACACTGCACTATGTAGGTAGTGCAGTGTATTAGAATAGCGATCAGGGCTTCATGCCCTCAAGTCCCATAGTGGGACAAAAAAAAAGTAAAAGAAAAGTTAATAAAAATGTTGTCAAAAAATAAGTTTCAAGTTAAAAAACAATTACCGCCTTTTTTCTCGTAATAAGTCTGTTATTATAGGAAAAAAACGGAAAACATTAAAAAAGTACACATATTTGGTTTCACTGCGTCCGTAACGACCCGAACTATAAAAATATCACGCTATTTTACCCGCACGGTGAACACCGTGAAAAACTTAAATAAAAAACCATTCCAGAATCGCTGTTTGTTAGTCACTACCCGTCGCAAAACAGAATAAATAAAGTGATCTAAAAGTTGCATGCACCCCAAAATTATACCGTTAAAAACTACAACTCGTCCCACAAAACACAAGCCCCCCCCCACAGCATTTTTGACGGAAAAATAAAAAAGTTATGGTTCTTAGAATATGGCGACACAAAAAACTCAATTATTTGAAACAAAAGTGATCTTATTGTGCAGACGCTGCAAAACATATAAAAAACGATATACATATGATATCGCCGTAATCGGACCGACCCGCAGAATAAAGTAAAATTGTCATTTATAGCGCATGGTGAACGCTGTAAAAAAAAAAGAACAAAAAACATTGTCAGAATTCCTGGTTTTTGGTCACCTTGCCTGCCAAAAAAATGAAATAAAAAGTGATCAAAAAATCGCATGTACCCCAAAATGGTACCAATAAAAAGTACAGATTGTCCCGCAACAAATAATCCCTCACACGGCTCCGGAGGAGAAAAAATAAAAAAGTTCTGGCTCTCAGAATGCAAAATGTGCAGATTTCCAAAAGCGGATAGGATCGGGCGCCATTTATAAGTGCGACACTGGCCACATATCTATGAATTATTATTTATATACCCCATTATTATACACTCTTATTATGCCCTGATGTTCTCCGCACAGATAACATGTACCCCCACATTATAAACTGAAACACCAGTAAAACCCCAAACAGAAAAACTACCAAGCAAAATCTGCGCTCCAATAGCAAAATGGCGCTCCCTCCCTTCTGAGCCCCGCAGCGTGCCCAAACAGCAGTTCACATCCACCGATATGGCATCGTCATAACCGGGGACAACCCGATTAACAGCATGAGGTATTTGTATTCTGTGGCACGAACTGGGCACAACATATTGTGCACTAAAATGGCATATCAGTGGAAAATTGCAATTTTCACTTTCCACCATCCACTGAGCGTTCATTTCTAATAAAAACAAACAAACCTGTGGGGTCAAAATGCTCACTACACCCCTTAAATGTGTTGAGGGGTGCAGTTTCCAAAATGGGGGTCCATACTTGGTGGTTTATTTTACTATTTGACCGCAGAGTCCTGCCATTGTGGGTCAATGCTGCGAAAATCCCCAAAATAGGCCTCACATGCGCCTTTCACTCCTAAACCCCGTCATATATCCAGCCAAATGATAAATGCCTTGAGGGGTGTAGTTTACAAAATGGGGTCACTTCTCAGGGTTTTCCCCTCTACTCTGGTACCTAAGGGAGTTCTGCAAATGCGACATGGCGCCCGTACACCAATCCAGCAAAATCTGCACTCTAAAAGCCAAGTGGCGCTCCTTCCATTGTGAGTTCTGCCATGTGCCCAAACAGCAGTTTAGGGCCACACATGGGGTATTGCCGTACTCAGGAGAAATTGGGTAACAAATTGTGTGGTTTTTCTCCTATTACCCCTTGTGAAAATAACAAAATTTCAACGTTTTAGTGGAAAGAATGTAGATTTTCATTTTCACAGCCTAATTCCAATAAATTCAGCAAACAAACAGTGGGGTCAAAATGCCAACTATACCGCTAGATAAATTGTGTAGTTTCCAAAATGCGGTCACTTTTGAGGGGTTTCTACTGTTTTGGCCCCACAAGATCTCTTCAAACCTGACATGGTGCCTAAAATATATTCTAAAACAAAAAAGGAGGCCCCAAAATCCTCTAGGGGCTCCTTTGCTTCTGAGGCCGGTGCTTCAGTCCATTACCGCACTAGGGCCACATGTGGGATATTTCTAAAAACTACAGAATCTGGGCAATAAATATTGAGTTGCGTTTCTCGGGTAAAACCTTCTTTGTTACAGAAAAAAATGGATTAAAATGGATTTTCCGACAATTTTTTTTTATTACAAATGAATTTTGGCAAAAAAAATGAAAATTCTAAATTTCTCCTCTATTTTGCTTTAATTCCTGTGAAACACCTAAGGGGTTAAGAAACTTTCTGAATGCTGCTTTGAATACTTTGAGAGGTGCAGTTTTTAAAATGGGGTGATTTATGGGGACTTTCTAATGCATAGGCCCTCAAAGCCACTTCAGAACTGAATTGGTCCCTGAAAAAATAGCCTTTTGAAATTTTCTTGAAAATATCAGAAATTGCTGCTAAAGTTCTAAGCCTCGTAATGTCCTAAAAAATAAAAGGATGTTCAAAAAACGATGTAGACATATGGGAAATGTTAACTAGTGACTATTTTGTGTGGTATTACTATCTGTCTTACAAGCAAATACGTTTACATTTAGAAAAATGTGAATTTTTGCACATTTTCTCAGAATTAAACACTGAATATATTGACCAAATTTTACCACTAACATAAAGTACAATGTCACGAGAAAATTTCCGAATCGCTTGGATACATAAAAGCATTCCAAAGTTATTACCACATAAATTGACACATGTCAGATTTGAAAAAATTGGCTGTGCTGTGTCCTTAAGGGGTTAAGGAAGGACTTGTATTTAGTCTGTTGATGCTTCCATGGTAACCCCAGAGCAAGCGCAAAGTCTTCACGCAGAAGGAGAGGAAAACAAGACAAGGAAAAGATTACAAAGTGTCTCTATTTATTTATTTTTTCTTAGAGCCCCTTTGGCGATGTTCACACAGGGTATTCCAGGCCGAAATAAGCGTGGAGAAAGCCTAAAAAATACAACCCATTGATTTTTATGTGAAACCGCCCCATTGTTCATACGGGTCCGAATTCAAAACTGCATTGCTGATCCGCGACAACGTAAACTGCGGCAGAAAGCCGAGGGTCAGTGTTGGATTTACGTTTTGCGGATTCTCGGACAAAAAACCTCTTTGTCAGACTTTAGTTTTTTCCCTTCAGCACAAGAATAAGCTGCAGTACCCGGCACGGCCGCACAGGGAAGACCATGAATCTTATATTCCTGGAAAACCCCTTTAAATCGAGAAATGAAGGAAAAAACGAACAAAAGGGAAACCGCCGCTGATCACTCGAATGAAGGGGCTACAACACTCTGGATCGCGCTGAGATCTGCTGATGGAGCGTTAGGGTATGTTCACACGGCGGGGGTCCGTAACGGCTGAAATTACGGGGATGTTTCAGCCTGAAAACATCCCCGTAATTTCAGCCGTACCGGCATGTGCAGGCGCTTGAACGCCGCGTCAATTACGGCCGTAATTAGCGCTGCTATTCATTGGAGTCAATGAATAGCGGCTCCAATTACGGCCAAAGAAGTGACAGGTCACTTCTTCTACGCGGGCGTCAATTTACGCGCCGTCATTTGACAGCGGCGCGTAAATATACGCCTCGTGTGAACAGACAAACGTCTGCCCATTGCTTTCAATGGGCAGATGTTTGTCAGCGCTATTGAGGCGCTATTTTCGGGCGTAATTCGGGGCAAAAACGCCCGATTTACGTCCGTAAATAGGCCGTGTGAACATACCCTTACATTGTTTAAGCGGATCACCTTCCCAAGGCGGACAGGATCCAGAGAGAGGCGGCGTCTTTGTTCTGGAGATCAGTGGTGGTCGCTGCTCACGACCCCCCATGGATGACTTCTTGTCTCTATATACGGTATGGACCTCATGTATGGAATCTAGTGCAAATAAAAATAGTGACATTGCCCATAGCAACCAATGAATTGCCATTTAGTCCCTGTGGACTGTGGCTTCAAGGGCTGCTCCTCCTGTTTACGCTCATGGACTAGGAGTCTGTACACAGTGATACACGTCTCCAGTAATCCCGGTTTTGGGATTTTTACTAGAATAATCCCTCTCCTGGGACATTTCTGAGTTTCCTCTTAATCCCTAGAATAAACCCTCCAATCATAAAGCCCGAGGAAGCAGGGGGCGGGGATTGACGTCGCGCCTTCGCCTATCAGCACGCAGTGGGCGTGGCCGCGAAGCGCAGTCTTTTGTTGGCCGCTGATACAGTAACAAAGTAACAATAGTGTCGGAGCAGAGAGTGGCCGTGACGTCACACACGGGGGTCCTGCTTTATCGTGACGTCACACTCCGCTCTTCAGGTCAGGGGGAGGCTGCAGCGGCTCTGGGTGTCACTTCCATATTGTAAGACTGCGCTATAAACTGCGGGGACGCGGCGTGACATCATAATATAGGAGATTCCGTGACGTCACAGGAGGCTCCTCTACCCCTCACACCCCAGAGGGAGGACCTCGGCATCAATCACACGTGGCAGCTCCACTCCAGGACTCGGCTGCGGCTGGTATGGGAGGACGGAGTGTGAGCTCCCTGCTACTGGGGCTCCTGTGCCTGCTCTCAGGGGCTCTCCTGCCAGGTATGTGGCTTTCTATGGGACACAGGGGGTTAACTATGACTGACAGCTCTGCACGGATCTGGCATGCAGGGGTTAACTTTATGACGAGTCGGCAGAGTCCTGGGGCACAATGGGTTAAGTGCGAATCACATCTCTGCACACGATTGGAGTGTATGGGGTTAATTGTGGATGAGGAGGTCTACATACAACTGGGATATAGAGGGTTAATCAGTCACCCCCCCCCCCCCCCAGTTATACTGTGTGTGAACTGTGCGGCAGCTCTGCAGACAAGGGGTTAATAAGAAATGACAGATCTACTGGGGGGCAGTTATATGACAGCTCTGTACTCGGGGGCAGTTACATGACAGCTCTGTACTGGGGGCAGTTATATGACAGCTCTGTACTGGGGGGCAGTTATATGACAGCTCTGTACTGGGGGCAGTTATATGACAGCTCTGTACTGGGGGGCAGTTATATGACAGCTCTGTACTGGGGGGCAGTTATATGACAGCTCTGTACTGGGGGGCAGTTATATGACAGCTCTGTACTGGGGGGCAGTTATATGACAGCTCTGTACTGGGGGGCAGTTATATGACAGCTCTGTACTGGGGGGCAGTTATATGACAGCTCTGTACTGGGGGGCAGTTATATGACAGCTCTGTACTGGGGGGCAGTTATATGACAGCTCTGTACTGGGGGGCAGTTATATGACAGCTCTGTACTGGGGGGCAGTTACATGACAGCTCTGTACTGGGGGGCAGTTACATGACAGCTCTGTACTGGGGGGCAGTTATATGACAGCTCTGTACTGGGGGGCAGTTATATGACAGCTCTGTACTGGGGGGCAGTTATATGACAGCTCTGTACTGGGGGGCAGTTATATGACAGCTCTGTACTGGGGGGCAGTTAT
This sequence comes from Rhinoderma darwinii, assembly GCF_050947455.1. NCBI lineage: Eukaryota > Metazoa > Chordata > Amphibia > Anura > Rhinodermatidae > Rhinoderma > Rhinoderma darwinii. Next base: position 3,918,099 of record NC_134693.1, read on the forward strand.
ATGACAGCTCTGTACTGGGGGGCAGTTATATGACAGCTCTGTACTGGGGGGCAGTTATATGACAGCTCTGTACTGGGGGGCAGTTATATGACAGCTCTGTACTGGGGGGCAGTTATATGACAGCTCTGTACTGGGGGGCAGTTATATGACAGCTCTGTACTGGGGGGCAGTTATATGACAGCTCTGTACTGGGGGGCAGTTATATGACAGCTCTGTACTGGGGGGGCAGTTATATGACAGCTCTGTACTGGGGGCAGTTATATGACAGCTCTGTACTGGGGGGCAGTTATATGACAGCTCTGTACTGGGGGCAGTTATATGACAGCTCTGTACTGGGGGGCAGTTATATGACAGCTCTGTACTGGGGGCAGTTATATGACAGCTCTGTACTGGGGGCAGTTATATGACAGCTCTGTACTGGGGGCAGTTATATGACAGCTCTGTACTGGGGGCAGTTATATGACAGCTCTGTACTGGGGGCAGTTACATGACAGCTCTGTACTGGGGGCAGTTACATGACAGCTCTGTACTGGGGGGCAGTTACATGACAGCTCTGTACTGGGGGGCAGTTACATGACAGCTTTGTACTGGGGGGCAGTTATATGACAGCTCTGTACTGGGGGGCAGTTACATGACAGCTTTGTACTGGGGGGCAGTTATATGACAGCTCTGTACTGGGGGGCAGTTACATGACAGCTCTGTACTGGGGGGCAGTTACATGACAGCTCTGTACTGGGGGGCAGTTACATGACAGCTCTGTACTGGGGGGCAGTTACATGACAGCTCTGTACTGGGGGGCAGTTATATGACAGCTCTGTACTGGGGGGCAGTTACATGACAGCTTTGTACTGGGGGGCAGTTATATGACAGCTCTGTACTGGGGGGCAGTTACATGACAGCTTTGTACTGGGGGGCAGTTATATGACAGCTCTGTACTGGGACGCAGATGGTTAATTATCTGACAATTCTGTGGTTATGATGGGGTTAATTACCATATGGCAGGAAGGGGGGGGGGCAGAACTCATCGGGCTCATCTTGCTGAGAGTTTTATATTATGTAACCAAGTAGCAGGAACTACAACTCTCAGCATGGCCCTTCTAGTCTTGTAGTCACAGGACGTATGTTTGCTGACACCGCTGGGAAACTACAACCTCCATTCATGCTGGGAATGTTGGGAGTGATAGTTTCCTTAGTGCTGGAGGACACAGGTTGTAGACGGCCGGGTCATCCCTGGAGCTAATGATATGTGATATCAGACGGGTCGTGCTGGGTCTTGTAGTTCCACATCAGTTGGGCCTTTTGTGGTGATGTTCGCCCGCCTCGCCCATCATCACCAGGGTGACATCACCGTGTTATGGGTGTCTGATGTGATTAACCTCTTCAGCGCTGGGCCGGAGGGAAGGACCAGTCACGTGGCTTGGACACCAGCTGAGAATGACCCCCTCCCTGTCATTACAAGGGGGGAGACGTGACCGAGCGCTTTACCAGAATGTTAGCACCACCGCGATATTGGAACGTCACAGTATTTAATATCGCACGGACCGTCCACCTTCCTGCGACTTTGTGCAGATTGTCCAGCGTGCGCAGGGACCTCGTATGCAGCGATTCACCCCCAACTACGGCACCGCTGCTCAGGAGTCCTGGAAAGCTGGATGATACACAGAGTTTTTTGACGCGGAAACCGCGCCAAAAAACTCCTCAAAAACCGCCCGAAAATGCCTCCCATTGACTTCAATGGGAGTTGGACGAGTTTTTTTACCGTGAGTAAAAAAAACGCGTCGTGGTAAAAAGAAGCGTCATGACCCATCTTGAGGCGGTTTCCGCCTCCAAAACCCCATTTCAGTCAGTCAGAAAGAGGGAAAAAAATGCCTCGACGAGTGTTTTGACGAGTTTTTGTCAAACCAGTGTGCAAAAACCGTCTGGAGCAGTTTTTGCAGGAGGAATTTTCCTCCTGCAAAAAACTCTTGTGTGAACACGTCACTACGGGCAGGAATTCTGTGTGGAAATTACGCGGCATTTACAGGCGCAGCAAAGTGCAAGTCTCCGCTCTGTTCACATCTGCGTTACAGGCTCCGCCGGGGGCTCCTGCCACAGATTCCATTATTTTTGCCGGACAAAATAGCGCAGCAAAATGACGGAAACCGTGAGGAAGACCCAGATGAACCCATCAAAGCCAATGGGCGCCGTTGGTCTCCATCATACAACGGATTCGGAGCCGCTGTTATTCTTAGGGTATGTTCACACGCCCTATTTACGGACATAATTCAGGCATTTTACGCCTCGAATAATGCCCGAAATAACGGCTCAAAACCGTCTGCAAACATTGAACATTGAATTCAATGGGTCTAAAGACGGCCGCCTCAAAGAAGTGCAGGACACTTCTTGGGACGTAATTAGAGCCGTTTTTCATTTACTCCAATGAAGAACAGCTCCGATTACGTCAGTAAAAGACGCCGCGAGAAACGCGTGCACTTGTCAAAACGTCTGAAATTCAGGAGGTGTTTTCGCCTGAAAACAGCTCCATAATTTCAGACGTAATTGGCGTTGCCGTGTGAACATACACTTATTGTTCTGCTCCTCTGACAGAGAAGAAGATCCCGGAACGCAGATGTGAACGCTGCAAAAAAACGCCGAAAAGTCGTGCGGAAAGTGTTCTGCGGCGCAGCTTTGTGATCCTCATCGTGTCAGTTGTTGCTGCGTACTCTAAACGGAGATGCTGCAGGTTTAGACTTGAATGGGGAGCAAAAATTCCGCACTAAAATACGCAAGTTACGTTTTGTGGCGGTTCGTACAGCGGAAATGATGTACAAACCGCTGGAAATCCGCAGATGAACACAATGTTTTCTACTTTTAATGAGTCACTAATCATCTCCGAGCCGCGTTGCGTAGCGCAATTTGCTGCAGATTTTCCGTCTGCGTCGTGTCCGGCCTGTGGGAACTGATATGATGGGAGGATCGGTTGTCACCCAGCTTTCCCAGAAACAGAATTCAGAAATGCCGGGGGATGATTTTGATTTTAGTCTCCAGGGCAGATCCACCTTCAGAATGTCTTTCTTGGTACTTGCCCTGTTAACCCTTTATTTACCCTCTTTCCCGTATTTTATACGGATACACGCGTATTAGGCCTTATTCACACGAGCGTATATTTCACGTCCGTGCTACGCGCGGTAAAACAACGGACGTCACACGGACCTATGCAAGTCAATGGGGTCATTCCGACATTGTGTTTTTCACGTAACGTGTGTCCGCCGCGTGAAACTCACTGCATGTCTTATACTTGTGCGTTTTTTGCGCATCACGCACCCATTGAAGTCAATGGGTGCGTGAAAATCACGGACAGCACGCGGACGCACATCCGTGATTCACGCAACAGTTGGTAAAGAAATGATGAGAAAAAGAAAAACACCTCCTTCAGTTTATTTTGCTGACGTGAAAAACGCATGACATACGCGCGTAAAAAACGCAGACACGGATCTGCAATGCACGCAAAACGGACACGCTCGTGTGAATAAGGCCTTATAGTAGAAGTTTCACGAGGCCATTTAAAGGGCAATACAAATAAAGTTGTCTGCAGGTGGACGTCATTTTATCGTGAACTCGTCGCGTCATCTACCGTTGTCGTCCGACCCTTTGTCTTTGTCGGATGATGCAACAGATGAGACATTCTCCGGGGATATAGAGACATGTGGTGTAACGAGAGCTTCGATGTGAGACGGGCGGGGGTCTCCTGGGCTCTGGAGTGGCGGCTCTACTGGGAATAGTGTGATTGCGACCTGTCAGTAGTGAGAGGGTTAATGTGGCAGGGATTAGTCAGCGCAGAGACCGCCGGGCACTTTCCAGGAAGCATCCGGCGTGTGTGAACCTGCAGCAACGCATCCCGACAGAACTGCTACAATGTATCCATGTGATACTAAGCGTCACCACTCAGGACTCCGGCTCAGCCGCATTGTCTGAGGTAGTCTGTAACCCACCTCCTGTCTGATCAGAGGCTCAGGCTGCTGCTCTGTCACTCCACCATGCTTTACACTACAGCTCTGCTTGTTCAGATTGGCTGCTGTGTATAACCACAAGTTTAGCTGGAACATCGGTACATGAAGAGCTGAGGACAGAAGATTATAAATGTCAAGAAACTGAACCCCCCAATAGGTAAAGATGATTATCAGAAAACTGCCGCACATATACGGGGGGAGGAGCCTCAACAAGGGGGAGGAACTTTTAGTATAAACCCTGTAGATCCGGACCGGCCTGGTGCTCCAGAAGTGGTGACTACAAGTACCAGTGTATTGTGTGAAATGATAGGAGTTGTAGTTGCACAGGGGCTGGAGTCAGACTGTTACACGTATTGAAGCGCAGCTCTGCAGTCAGCAGATAGAAACGCTGCGGCTTCTGTGTTATCGTCATTATCCTTTTTTTCTTATATTTTCAGTTTGTCTTTTTAAACTATTTTTGGGATGTTGAACCAGCGGGGATTCCGGACCATCAGCTGGCGGATTATGGGATTTCTAGTGTCTATGGGTTGTATATATAATAGGATTTGTACTCTATATAGGCGCTGGGTGTGCAGGCTGTGGTGACGTCGCACACAAGTGACATCATCGCGCTTTGAAGTTCCCGGTTTCACATCTGTGACGAGCTGGACAATAATTCCCAGTTGATTAGTTTATCTAATAATGACATGGCCCGCGGCGTCTTCACCATCCCCCAAAATCAATCCGTCCCTGTAAATATGAAGCATTTTTTGGAGCTGTTTTTGTATTGACACAATGGGCAGATGTTTGGAGGCGTTCTGCTTCCGATTTTTCAGCCGTTTTTCGGGACGTTTACACGTGTACGTCCCACATGGTAAATCTGCCAGGTTATGTAGCTGTTTGATGTATCCCTGCACAGCCAGGTAGTTTTGACTATCAGGGGTCTGGGAAAGCTGGGTGACAACTCCTGAGGAAGCTTCTGTTCACATCTGCGTTGCGGTCCCGTTCTGACGTTCGTCTGTGGTTTCCATCAGAACGGGATCCTGAACAGACACAAACTGACACCGACGGAAACCAGAGCATTGATTTAGATGGTGACGGATCCGGTGTCCGTGGTTTCCGTTTGTCTCTTGTGCACCGGACCCGTCGTCTTGGCCAGAAGCCATAGCGTAGTCAACTACGGAACGTCAGAACGGGACCCCAACGCAGATGTGAACAGAGTCGAAGCCGTATTTTTCCCAGAGCCTTTATTCATAATAACGACAATTCAGCTTAGATACATTGTTGCCAGTTCATATCCACACGCAGGGCACGTCGCGCTCCTCCAAGCCCCGACCTGCCAGGATATTTGTGTCTTCCCGGCCGCTGGGCGTGAAATCAGCGTGTTCACACAAGACTCTGATCTACCATCATGGCGGCCGCGGCCCTGACAGATCCAGGGGGGCCGGGTGTGAAGGTTCAGCTCACACCTCCCTGCCAAAGCTGCAAGAAGCGTCAGGTCTCCAAAGACAAACTATTTACAGTCTTCCTGAGACCCGCGGGGCTTTTATTTAGTCTATTTTGGTTATTAGGATGAAACTTCATAAATGTGACACCGACGTGCGGCCGCCGAATGCTGGAAATGTCAGCAAGTAGCCCCCAAGATGGTCACTTTGATCTGTAGGTCATCTCTGAGCCATTGTATCTAATCCTATCATGTGTGATACTGTCTGCTGAGCTGTGTATCTAATCCTATCATGTGTGATACAGTCTGCTGAGCTGCTGTATCTAATCCTATCATGTGTGATACTGTCTGCTGAGCCGTGTATCTAATCCTATCATGTGTGATACTGTCTGCTGAGCCATTGTATCTAATCCTATCATGTGTGATACTGTCTGCTGAGCTGCTGTATCTAATCCTATCATGTGTGATACTGTCTGCTGAGCCGTGTATCTAATCCTGTCATGTGTGATACTGTCTGCTGAGCTGTATATCTAATCCTATCATGTGTGATACTGTCTGCTGAGCCGTGTATCTAATCTTATCATGTGTGATACTGTCTGCTGAGCTGCTGTATCTAATCCTATCATGTGTGATACTGTCTGCTGAGCCGTGTATCTAATCCTGTCATGTGTGATACTGGCTGCTGAGCTGTGTATCTAATCCTATCATGTGTGATACTGTCTGCTGAGCCGTGTATCTAATCCTATCATGTGTGATACTGTCTGCTGAGCTGATGAATCTAATCCTATCATGTGTGATACTGTCTGCTGAGCTGCTGTATCTAATCCTATCATGTGTGATACTGTCTGCTGAGCTGATGAATCTAATCCTATCATGTGTGATACTGTCTGCTGAGCTGTGTATCTAATCCTATCATGTGTGATACTGTCTGCTGAGCTGTGTATCTAATCCTATCATGTGTGATACTGTCTGCTGAGCTGTGTATCTAATCCTATCATGCCAAAATGTCTGCTCTTGCCCCTGAACTGCAGCCATTTCTCCTTCTGGACAGGGAAAAAGGATCCCATAGATACAAATACAATTGCTCACTGCTGCCTGCAGTCACCGCTAGAGGGAGCTCACTACATACAGATATATACAGATCCCATAGAGTTACATAATAACATTCTGCTGCCTGCAGTCACCGCTAGAGGGAGCTCACTACATACAGATATATACAGATCCCATAGAGTTACATAATAACATTCTGCTGCCTGCAGTCACCGCTAGAGGGAGCTCACTACATACAGATATACAGTATACAGCTTCCATTGAGCTCAGTAATGAATCCACAGACAATAAGCGCCCTCTAGTGGTGACTGCAGGCCTCTAGAATGTAATCATGTAATTCTGGATGAGATCGTTGCGTATGCAGGAAATTTGGCGCTCTGACCACCGCCATTAAGGGAAAGATGAAATATATGTAATAAAACTTTCTTCTGGGTAAAACTTCGATTTCTTTGTTCTACATATTCGTCCTGTAAAATTACATAAAGTGTAATGAAGACTCCTCATCCGCTGTGTATTAATAGGAGTATTGAATGCTAGTTTTAGTATTATTTGACCACTAGATGGCGTCGCTTTATTTTTACATAGAATACAGGTAAAACGCACTCCCCATATAAATGACCTGGGAATGTAAGACCCTAAATCATTTCAATATTCTGTTACTGATGGCCACAACTGCAGTTTGTACCGGGCTTGTCATTCAGATTTTTACAGACCCAGAATGGCCTCTAAATCTGCATTATTATGTAGAGTTACATTCTCCGTACTCGCTCTATCCTTCTACTGTATGTCAGTCTTTACTGTAGTTTTGACATTTTATTCATGAGCCAGGAATCTCAGGATGAACAGAGTCCCACTTTTAGATGGGGGGATGACATGGAATTGTGGGAGGACGTAGTGACTATGATGATCTGTGGACGTCCTGGACATGCCTGTCCTTATATATCTTCTGTCCTCGGAATATTCCATGTTACGATGCACTCTTCCCCTTTAAGTGCGTTCTATGAGCAGCCGCTGCGGCTCTGCAGAGATTTGCGCGGTTTTTGGAGTGATCTATTATTTATTAGTTGATGTGAGACGGACATTGGAAGTGACAGTGTTTGTAGGAGGAGAGCAGCGTTCACTTCACGCGTGTCCCTGAGGACGGTGGCGTTCCGGTGACACGGTGCACCTACCAGCAATGACATCACTTTCCAGCCTGGAGACGCTGATCCCCGTCCATGGAGGTGAGATTTCTCACAATTGCCCTACTAGTCCGCAATGTGCCTCCCTGCCCCCGCCCTCAAGAACTGGGTCACGGCACAAAGGATCCGTGTAAAATCCAGGTCATCAGACTCTATCGGAAAGCGTCGCATATGAGACCTGGACTAATTCTCCGAGATTTTTCTCCAAAATAAACTCATTTAAAGGGCCAGCCTTCGTTTTTTGCTGGTTGATGTTCCCCAGGCCCCGCTCCGTTATTCTGCGGTCTGGACACTGCAGTATTTTATATTCGAGTCTGTGCTGGTCGGTGCGTCCAGTGCGACATGGTGTTCTTATTGCCTGTCCAGAGTGATTCGGACGGTGACCATAAACGCAATGTGCGTCGCAGCCCTGGCCATGATCTACTGACCACACTCTTAATATTATCCACAATATAGAGGATGACCCCAAATTGTAGAAACTCTGAAATAGCGGACCTGGAGGGTGACATTCGAGCGCTGCTGCAAACTCCACACATGACACTGAGAGGTTGTCACAGCCCCGCCCCCTGTTACTGACATCACTGATATATAATATAATTACATGTGATCAGACATGAGATCCACACATCTTATATACAGTAACAGCTATTCATCTATTACTACTGACAACCAGCCTGTATATCATGTGTGAGAGGTTGTCACAGCCCCGCCCCCTGTTACTGACATCACTGATATATAATATAATTACATTGTGATCAGACATGAGATCCACACATCTTATATACAGTAACAGCTATTCATCTATTACTACTGACAACCAGCCTGTATATCATGTGTGAGAGGTTGTCACAGCCCCGCCCCCTGTTACTGACATCACTGATATATAATATAATTACATTGTGATCAGACATGAGATCCACACACCTTATATACAGTAACAGCTATTCATCTATTACTACTGACAACCAGCCTGTATATCATGTGTGAGAGGTTGTCACAGCTCCGCCCCCTGTTACTGACATCACTGATATATAATATAATTACACTGTGATCAGACATGAGATCCACACATCTTATATACAGTAACAGCTATTCATCTATTACTACTGACAACCAGCCTGTATATCAAGTGTGAGAGGTTGTCACAGCCCCGCCCCCTGTTACTGACATCTCTGATATATAATATAATTACACTGTGATCAGACATGAGATCCAAACATCTTATATACAGTAACAGCTATTCATCTATTACTACTGACAACCAGCCTGTATACCATGTGTGAGAGGTTGTCACAGCTCCGCCCCCTGTTACTGACATCACTGATATATAATATAATTACATTGTGATCAGACATGAGATCCACACATCTTATATACAGTAACAGCTATTCATCTATTACTACTGACAACCAGCCTGTATATCATGTGTGAGAGGTTGTCACAGCCCCGCCCCCTGTTACTGACATCACTGATATATAATATAATTACATGTGATCAGACATGAGATCCACACATCTTATATACAGTAACAGCTATTCATCTATTACTACTGACAACCAGCCTGTATATCATGTGTGAGAGGTTGTCACAGCCCCGCCCCCTGTTACTGACATCACTGATATATAATATAATTACATTGTGATCAGACATGAGATCCACACATCTTATATACAGTAACAGCTATTCATCTATTACTACTGACAACCAGCCTGTATATCATGTGTGAGAGGTTGTCACAGCCCCACCCCCTGTTACTGACATCACTGATATATAATATAATTACATTGTGATCAGATATGAGATCCACACATCTTATATATAGTAACAGCTATTCATCTATTACTACTGACAACCAGCCTGCATATCATGTGTGAGAGGTTGTCACAGCCCCGCCCCCTGTTACTGACATCACTGATATATAATATAATTATATTGTGATCAGACATGAGACCACACATCTTATATACAGTAACAGCTATTCATCTATTATACTGACAACCTGCCTGTATATCATGTGTGAGACGTTGTCACAGCTCCGCCCCCTGTTACTGACATCACTGATATATAATATAATTACATTGTGATCAGACATGAGATCCACACATCTTATATTCAGTCACCGCTATTCATCTATTACTACTGACAACCAGCCTGTATATCATGTGTGAGAGGTTGTCACAGCCCCGCCCCCTGTTACTGACATCACTGATATATAATATAATTACATTGTGATCAGACATGAGATCCACACATCTTATATACAGTAACAGCTATTCATCTATTACTACTGACAACCAGCCTGTATATCATGTGTGAGAGGTTGTCACAGCCCCGCCTCCTGTTACTGACATCACTGATATATAATATAATTACATTGTGATCAGACATGAGATCCACACATCTTATATACAGTAACAGCTATTCATCTATTACTACTGACAACCAGCCTGTATATCATGTGTGAGAGGTTGTCACAGCTCCGCCCCCTGTTACTGACATCACTGATATATAATATAATTACATTGTGATCAGACATGAGATCCAAACATCTTATATACAGTAACAGCTATTCATCTATTACTACTGACAACCAGCCTGTATACCATGTGTGAGAGGTTGTCACAGCCCCGCCCCGTTACTGACATCACTGATACATAATATAATTACACTGTGATCAGACATGAGATCCACACATCTTATATACAGTCACAGCTATTCATCTATTACTACTGACAACCAGCCTGTATATCATGTGTGAGAGGTTGTCACAGCCCCGCCCCCTGTTACTGACATCACTGATATATAATATAATAACACTGTGATCAGACATGAGATCCACACATCTTATATACAGTCACAGCTATTCATCTATTACTACTGACAACCAGTCTGTATATCATGTGTGAGAGGTTGTCACAGCCCCGCCCCCTGTTACTGACATCACTGATATATAATATAATTACACTGTGATCAGACATGAGATCCACACATCTTATATACAGTCACAGCTATTCATCTATTACTACTGACAACCAGCCTGTATATCATGTGTGAGAGGTTGTCACAGCCCCGCCCCCTGTTACTGACATCACTGATATATAATATAATTACACTGTGATCAGACATGAGATCCACACATCTTATATACAGTAACAGCTATTCATCTATTACTACTGACAACCAGCCTGTATATCATGTGTGAGAGGTTGTCACAGCCCCGCCCCCTGTTACTGACATCACTGATATATAATATAATTACATGTGATCAGACATGAGATCCACACATCTTATATACAGTAACAGCTATTCATCTATTACTACTGACAACCAGCCTGTATACCATGTGTGAGAGGTTGTCACAGCCCCGCCCCTGACATCACTGATATATAATATAATTACATTGTGATCAGACATGAGATCCACACATCTTATATACAGTAACAGCTATTCATCTATTACTACTGACAACCAGCCTGTGTATCATGTGTGAGAGGTTGTCACAGCCCCGCCCCCTGTTACTGACATCACTGATATATAATATAATTACATTGTGATCAGACATGAGATCCACACATCTTATATACAGTAACAGCTATTCATCTATTACTACTGACAACCAGCCTGTATATCATGTGTGAGAGGTTGTCACAGCCCCGCCCCCTGCTACTGACATCAGTGATATATAATATAATTACATTGTGATCAGACATGAGATCCACACATCTTATATACAGTAACAGCTATTCATCTATTACTACTGACAACCAGCCTGTATATCATGTGTGAGAGGTTGTCACAGCCCCGCCCCCTGTTACTAGTATCACATATTTAAAAAATGTAACTCCACCCAAACATCCCTGTAATCGTTGCTAATTTCCTGGATAGCTGTAACAGATCACACGGAGGAGCTCCATGCACTGCGCTACTTTTAGTTCCCGGTTTGGGACTTTAGGTGCCATTTATAGGAAGTTACGGTTCGACTTTGTCGGGTGATTTGTTGCAGACGCCGCCTCATGCAGTTGACTGGAGATGAGTTTTAGTCGCATAAATTTCTGCAACAAATATGCCACATCTGAATATACCCCTAGGGCATCTCCTAATCTAAAAGGGCCCTGTCCCATTTGTAGATCATTGTCACTGTTCTGCAGCCGGATATTGCGGGGCGGGGGGGGGGGGGACGTTAGTCTCAGGATCGCTCTGTTTTGTCTGGATCCTGGGGGAGGGGTGAGATTTGAGATGTGACTCATCTCTCTGAAAATATTTATAATGTCCTGTCCCCGTGCGTCAGTGCAGAAGCGCCGAGCTCTTCCTAATAGGGTCTGGAGCAGCGTCTGCAGCCCGGCCCCGTCCTGGGTATCTGCTTCCGTCTATGACTCAGCGCTCGCCGGAGCTTCCTCGCCTCAGTCACACGGCAAACGAGGTGTAAATTATAGAACGATGAATGTGAAAATCGCGACTCCGGGCGTTTTATCCCACGTCAATTCTGCCGCTGAATCCTTTTCGCACTTCAGATTTTTATAGGCAACGATACATTTATGGCGCACACTCCACTCTGCTACATGAGCTCAGCTTCTTAACGTCACTGCAACCTAGCAGGACACTCCTCTCCTGAAATACTCTGTTCTGCTGAGGATCCTGCTCCTACCACTATGTAACTTCCAGTCTGTGATCTCTTTCCATTATGTAACATTTAGTCTGTGAGCTCCGACAAGATCATCACGCTCCTCTTCTGAAATACTCTGCGCTGCTAAAAACCCTTCTTTTACAAGTTTGCTTTGTCCTGGGAAAATAATGCTATAATTTAGACTTATGTATTCAGAAATGCTTCCAGCTGGTTATATTTTGAGTCCTCGATCCCCTGTCCAAGTGCGTGCCCCATTTTTTTAGGGGACAGTTTAGTAGGGTTCTGAGCTGGCGTGGATCCCGCACTTTCGCAGGGCAGGGCTGAAACGGTGCAGTGTCTTGTGGTCGGGGGCAGGATATTCCTGTGTGTTTACCCGGCCTCTTATGAATGGAGCAGTGTGTCTATTATTAACACGTTCCCATCGAGTGACCCCAGAGCAGAGCATCATGGGACTTTCCTGCAGCGACCGACCGCTCACAATCTGCTTTTCATAAAGAAGAGGGGGTGAAATTAGGGTACAATACCGTGAGTGTCCAGGATACATCCATACAACTCATCATATCTTATCCACACTATATTCCCCGCAGCAGAAATCCAGTCCACGAGGGCCGGCGATGGGCCAAATTTGGGGTCAAAGAGGGTGACAGCGTTCTATAGGGAGATTCAGACATCAGTTGTGACCCTCTCCTGTCCCAGGAACTGCTTTTTGTTACGAAGGTATGGTCCCTGATGATCCCGCCTGAACCAGACATATAGGAAAAGCCTTCTGTAATGGCGAATGTCGTGTCATTTATTTAAGCATATAACTACTATAGTACTGCCCCTATATACAGGAATATACTATAATACTGCCTCCTATATACAAGAATATAACTACTATAATACTGCTCCCTATATACAAGAATATAACTACTATAATACTGCTATATACAAGAATATAACTACTATAATACTGCCCCCTATATACAAGAATATAACTACTATAATACTGCTCCTATATACAAGAATATAACTACTATAATACTGTCCCTATATACAAGAATATAACTACTATAATACTGCTCCCTATATACAAGAATATAACTACTATAATACTGCCCCTATATACAAGAATATAACTACTATAATACTGCCCCCTATATACAAGAATATAACTACTATAATACTGCCCCCTATATACAAGAATATAACTACTATAATACTGCCCCTATATACAAGAATATAACTACTATAATACTGCCCCCTATATACAAGAATATAACTACTATAATACTGCCTCCTATATACAAGAATATAACTACTATAATACTGCTCCCTATATACAAGAATATAACTACTATAATACTGCCACTATATACAAGAATATAACAACTATAATACTGCCCCTATATACAAGAATATAACTACTATAATACTGCCCCTATATACAAGAATATAACTACTATAATACTGCCCCTACATACAAGAATATATCTACTATAATACTGCCCCCTATATACAAGAATATAACTACTATAATACTGCTCCTATATACAAGAATATAACTACTATAATACTGCCCCTATATACAAGAATATAACTACTATAATACTGCTCCTATATACAGGAATATACTATAAGGGCATGACCACACATGGCGGAATTCCTCCGCAACTGTCCGCATCAATGCCGCACAGAATCTGCGTTGCAGATTCTGCAGCGGATCTGCACAAAATGTGCAGAAAATTGATGCGGACTGGCCGCTGCGGACTGCAGGAAAAGTGCTTCTCTTCTCCCTATTCAGTGCAGGATAGAGAGAAGGGACAGCACTTTCCCTAGTGAAAGTCAAAGAATTTCATACTTACCGCCCGTTGTCTTGATGACGCGTCCCTCTTTCGGCATCCGGCCCGACCTCCCTGGATGACGCTCCAGTCCATGTGACCGCTGCAGCCTGTGCTTGGCCTGTGATTGGCTGCAGCCGTCACTTACACTGAAACGTCATCCTGGGAGGCCGGACTGGAGACAGACGCAGGGAGTTCTCGGTAAGTATGAACTTATATTTTTTTTTACAGATACATGTATATTGAGATCGGTAGTCACTGTCCCGGGTGCAGAAACAGTTACTGCCGATCGCGTAACTCTTTCAGCACCCTGGACAGTGACTATTTACAGACGTCTCCTAGCAACGCTCCCGTCATTACGGGAGCCCCATTGACTTCCTCAGTCTGGCTGTAGACCTAGAAATACATAGGTCCAGCCAGAATGAAGAAATGTCATGGTAGTAAAAACAATACGCTCCGCAGCACACATAAGATCTGCGGACTTCATTGCGGAATTTTGACTCTCCATTGAAGTCAATGGAGAAATTCCGCCATGAGTCCGCAACCAGTCCGCCACTGCTCCGCAACAGACAGAGCATGCTGCGGACACCAAATTCCGCTCCGCAGCCTATGCTCCGCAGCGGAATTGTACGCATCGTGTAAACGAACACTGCTAAATTAAAGTGAAAGTCAATGGAGAAACGGCTCCGCTGCGGATTAACGCTGCGGAGTGTCCGCAGCGGAATTTAAGTGAAATTCCGCTATGTGTGAACCCGCCCTAATACTGCCTCCTATATACAAGAATATAACTACTATAATACTGCTCCTATATACAAGAATATAACTACTATAATACTGCCCCCTATATACAAGAATATAACTACTATAATACTGCCCCCTATACACAAGAATATAACTACTATAATACTGCCCGAATATAACTACTATAATACTGCTATATACAAGAATATAACTACTATAATACTGCCCCCTATATACAAGAATATAACTACTATAATACTGCTCCTATATACAAGAATATAACTACTATAATACTGCCCCCTATATACAAGAATATAACCACTATAATACTGCTCCTATATACAAGACTATAACTACTATAATACTGCCTCTATATACAAGAATATAACTACTATAATACTGCCCCTATATACAAGAATATAACTACTATAATACTGCTCCTATATACAAGACTATAACTACTATAATACTGCTCCTATATACAAGACTATAACTACTATAATACTGCCCCTATATACAAGAATATAACTACTATAATACTGCCCCCTATATACAAGAATATAACTACTATTATACTGCCCCTATATACAAGAATATAACTATTATAATACTGCCCCTATATACAAGAATATAACTACTATAATACTGCCTCCTATATACAAGAATATAACTACTATAATACTGCACCTATATACAAGAATATAACTACTATAATACTGCCCCCTATATACAAGAATATAACTACTATTATACTGCCCCTATATACAAGAATATAACTACTATAATACTGCCCCTATATACAAGAATATAACTACTATAATACTGCCTCCTATATACAAGAATATAACTACTATAATACTGCACCTATATACAAGAATATAACTACTATAATACTGCCCCCTATATACAAGAATATAACTACTATAATACTGCCCCCTATATACAAGAATATAACTACTATTATACTGCCCCTATATACAAGAATATAACTACTATAATACTGCTTCCTATATACAAGAATATAACTACTATAATACTGCCCCTATATACAAGAATATAACTACTATAATACTGCCCCTATATACAAGAATATAACTACTATAATACTGCCCCTATATACAAGAATATAACTACTATAATACCGCTCCCTATATACAAGAATATAACTACTATAATACTGCTCCCTATATACAAGAATATAACTACTATAATACTGCCCCTATATACAAGAATATAACTACTATAATACTGCTCGTATATACGAGAATATAACTACTATAATACTGCTCCTATATACAAGAATATAACTACTATAATACTGCTCCTATATACAAGAATATAACTACTATAATACTGCCCCATATATACAAGAATATAACTACTATAATACTGCCCCCTATATACAAGAATATAACTACTATAATACTGCCCCTATATACAAGACTATAACTACTATAATACTGCCCCTATATACAAGAATATAATTACTATAATACTGCTCCTATATACAAGAATATAACTACTATAATACTGCTCCTATATACAAGACTATAACTACTATAATACTGCCCCTATATACAAGACTATAACTACTATAATACTGCCCCTATATACAAGAATATAATTACTATAATACTGCTCCTATATACAAGAATACAACTACTATAATACTGCTCCTATATACAAGAATATAACTACTATAATACTGCCCCTATATACAAGAATATAACTACTATAATACTGCTCCCTATATACAAGAATATAACTACTATAATACTGCCCCCCTATATACAAGAATATAACTACTATAATACTGCTCCTATATACAAGAA
The DNA here is from genome assembly GCF_050947455.1 of Rhinoderma darwinii. Lineage (NCBI taxonomy): Eukaryota > Metazoa > Chordata > Amphibia > Anura > Rhinodermatidae > Rhinoderma > Rhinoderma darwinii. The sequence goes on from NC_134693.1 coordinate 3,934,759, forward strand.
TAGAACTACTATAATACTGCTTCCTATATACAAGAATATAACTACTATAATACTACCTCCTATATACAAGAATATAACTACTATAATACTGCTCCTATATACAAGAATATAACTACTATAATACTGCTCCCTATATACAAGAATATAACTACTATAATACTGCCCCCCTATATACAAGAATATAACTACTATAATACTGCTCCTATATACAAGAATATAACTACTATAATACTGCTCCTATATACAAGAATATAACTACTATAATACTACCTCCTATATACAAGAATATAACTACTATAATACTGCTCCTATATACAAGAATATAACTACTATAATACTGCTCCTATATACAAGAATATAACTACTATAATACTGCTCCTATATACAAGAATATAACTACTATAATGCTGCCCCCTATATACAAGAATATAACTACTATAATACTGCCCCTATATACAAGAATATAAACTACTATAATACTGCCCTATATACAAGAATATAACTACTATAATACTGCCCCCTATATACAAGAATATAACTACTATAATACTGCCTCCTATATACAAGAATATAACTACTATAATACTGCCTCCTATATACAAGAATATAACTACTATAATACTGCCCCCTATATACAAGAATATAAGTACTATAATACTTCCCCCTATATACAAGAATATAACTACTATAATACTGCCCCTATATACAAGACTATAACTACTATAATACTGCCCCTATATACAAGAATATAACTACTATAATACTGCTCCTATATACAAGAATATAACTACTATAATACTGCCCCTATATACAAGAATATAACTACTATAATACTGCCCCCTATATATAAGAATATAACTACTATAATACTGCCCCCTATATACAAGAATATAACTACTATAATACTGCCCCTATATACAAGAATATAACTACTATAATACTGCTCCCTATATACAAGAATATAACTACTATAATACTGCCCCCCTATATACAAGAATATAACTACTATAATACTGCTCCTATATACAAGAATATAACTACTATAATACTGCTTCCTATATACAAGAATATAACTACTATAATACTGCCGCTATATACAAGAATATAACTACTATAATACCGCCCCCTATATATAAGAATATAACTACTATAATACTGCTCCTATATACAAGAATATAACTACTATAATACTGCTTCCTATATACAAGAATATAACTACTATAATACTGCCCCTATATACAAGAATATAACTACTATAATACTGCCCCTATATACAAGAATATAACCACTATAATACTGCTCCCTATATACCAGAATATAATTACTATAATACTATTCCTATATACAAGAATATAACTACTATAATACTGCCCCAATATACAAGAATATAACTACTATAATACTGCCGCCTATATAGAAGAATATAACTACTATAATAGTGCCCCCTATATACAAGAATATAACTCCTATAATACTGCTCCTATATATAAGAATATAACTACTATAATACTGCCCCCTATATACAAGAATATAACTACTGTAATACTGCTCCTATATACAAGAATATAAATACTATAATACTGCCCCTATATACAAGAATATAACTACTATAATACTGCCCCTATATACAAGAATATAACTACTATAATACTACCTCCTATATACAAGAATATAACTACTATAATACTGCTCCTATATACAAGAATATAAATACTATAATACTACCTCCTATATACAAGAATATAACTACTATAATACTGCTCCTATATACAAGAATATAACTACTATAATACTGCTCCTATATACAAGAATATAACTACTATAATACTGCTCCTATATACAAGAATATAACTACTATAATACTACCTCCTATATACAAGAATATAACTACTATAATACTGCTCCTATATACAAGAATATAACTACTATAATACTGCTCCTATATACAAGAATATAACTACTATAATACTGCCCCTATATACAAGAATATAACTACTATAATACTGCCCCCTATATATAAGAATATAACTACTATAATACTGCCCCCTATATATAAGAATATAACTACTATAATACTGCTCCCTATATATAAGAATATAACTACTATAATACTGCCCCCTATATACAAGAATATAACTACTATAATACTGCACCCTATATACAAGAATATAACTACTATAATACTGCCCCCTATATACAAGAATATAACTACGATAATACTACCTCCTATATACAAGAATATAACTACTATAATACTGCTCCTATATACAAGAATATAACTACTGTAATACTGCTCCTATATACAAGAATATAACTACTATAATACTGCCCCCTATATACAAGAATATAACTACGATAATACTACCTCCTATATACAAGAATATAACTACTATAATACTGCTCCTATATACAAGAATATAACTACTATAATACTACCTCCTATATACAAGAATATAACTACTATAATACTGCTCCTATATACAAGAATATAACTACTATAATACTGCTCCTATATACAAGAATATAACTACTATAATACTGCTCCTATATACAAGAATATAACTACTATAATGCTGCCCCCTATATACAAGAATATAACTACTATAATACTGCCCCTATATACAAGAATATAAACTACTATAATACTGCCCTATATACAAGAATATAACTACTATAATACTGCCCCCTATATACAAGAATATAACTACTATAATACTGCCTCCTATATACAAGAATATAACTACTATAATACTGCCTCCTATATACAAGAATATAACTACTATAATACTGCCTCCTATGTACAAGAATATAACTACTATAATACTGCCCCCTATATACAAGAATATAACTACTATAATACTGCCTCCTATATACAAGAATATAAGTACTATAATACTGCCCCCTATATACAAGAATATAACTACTATAATACTGCCTCCTATATACAAGAATATAACTACTATAATACTGCCTCCTATATACAAGAATATAACTACTATAATACTGCCTCCTATATACAAGAATATAACTACTATAATACTGACCCCATATACAAGAATATAACTACTATAATACTGCCCCTATATACAAGAATATAACTACTATAATACTGCCGCCTTTATAGAAGAATATAACTACTATAATACTGCTCCCTATATACAAGAATATAACTACTATAATACTGCCTCCTATATACACGAATATAACTACTATAATACTGCCCTATATACAAGAATATAACTACTGTAATACTGCCCCCTATATACAAGAATATAACTACTATAATACTGCCGCCTTTATAGAAGAATATAACTACTATAATACTGCTCCCTATATACAAGAATATAACTACTATAATACTGCCCCCTATATACAAGAATATAACTACTATAATACTACACCTATATACAAGAATATAACTATTATAATACTGCCCCTATATACAAGAATATAACTACTATAATACTGCCCCCTATATACAAGAATATAACTACTATAATACTGCTCCTATATACAAGAATATAACTACTATAATACTGCCCCTATATACAAGAATATCACTACTATAATACTGCCCTATATACAAGAATATAACTACTATAATACTGCTCTTATATACAAGAATATAACTACTATAATACTGCCCCCTATATACAAGAATATAACTACTATAATACTGCTCCTATATACAAGAATATAACTACTATAATACTGCCCCTATATACAAGAATATCACTACTATAATACTGCCCTATATACAAGAATATAACTACTATAATACTGCTCCTATATACAAGAATATAACTACTATAATACTGCTCTTATATACAAGAATATAACTACTATAATACTGCTCCTATATACAAGAATATAACTACTATAATACTGCCCCCTATATACAAGAATATAACTACTATAATACTGCTCCTATATACAAGAATATAACTGCTATAATACTGCTCCCTATATACAAGAATATAACTACTATAATACTGCCCCTATATACAAGAATATAACTACTATAATACTGCCCCCTATATACAAGAATATAACTACTATAATACTGCTCCCTATATACAAGAATATAACTACTATAATATTGTCCCTATATACAAGAATATAACTACTATAATACTGCTCTCTATATACAAGAATATAACTACTATAATACTGCCCCCTATATACAAGAATATAACTACTATAATACTGCTCCTATATACAAGAATATAACTACTATAATACTGCTCCTATATACAAGAATATAACTACTATAATACTGCTCCTATATACAAGAATATAACTACTATAATACTGCTCCTATATACAAGAATATATCTACTATAATACTGCCCCTATATACAAGAATATAACTACTATAATACTGCCCCCTATATACAAGAATATAACTACTATAATACTGCTCCTATATACAAGAATATAACTACTATAATACTGCTCCTATATACAAGAATATAACTACTATAATACTGCTCCTATATACAAGAATATATCTACTATAATACTGCCCCTATATACAAGAATATAACTACTATAATACTGCCCCCTATATACAAGAATATAACTACTATAATACTGCTCCTATATACAAGAATATAACTACTATAATACTGCTCTCTATATACAAGAATATAACTACTATAATACTGCTCCTATATACAAGAATATAACTACTATAATACTGCCCCCTATGGATATATTTCTAGTTCTTATCAGGGTGGAGATACTTTATATCTGAGTGGCGTTGCTGTGGATTTCGGAGGTGACTGCTGCCTGTAGAGATGCCCGGTTCTGAGGTTGGCATCGTTGCTGGAGTGTTGTGGTATTGATTACGTTTTTTTGCTGTAATGTAGTGTCTGATAGTTTGGCGCTCAGTTCTCGCGTCTGTTCTCAAGACCGGTGATCTCGCTTCGTCAACCTCTTATAAGGTCCAGTAAAGGGGGGTGGGGGTTTCTGGGGGCCAGAATCATTGAATAATCACATTTTATGTTTGATTTTTCCAGACACACAGATATTATTATTATTATTGGTTTTTGCCTGTTGTGTGGATTTCTCTGTCTTGCACCCGGGGTCATTCATCGCCCTCTAGTGAGCATACAAGGAATGTCTTGGACCAGTAGATCACCGCTGACTGTGGGGTCTGTAGTTCGGCGGTTTCAGGGGAATTTATTATCTAAAAAATTTTGAATCCCTTAAAATTGAGATCCATATAAAGCCCTAAAACTGCCGGTATTTTCTGACAAGAATAGTAGTGATGATGGGGAGGGGAGTTTTCTGTGTTTCCTGTCAGACTCGCCTGAAATGGCTGATAACATCGAGCAGTAGATTGTAAATATTCATGACATAAGATGAGATGATAGATTTGGAGTTTATGTTCATCCCTTAGTTTCACCCTCCGCTCTTCTGTGTTTTCTTCTAGGAGACGCTCAGGAAGAGACGAGCCCCCTCCCCAGTGACAGTCGTGGGGTCACCACTCGCCCGCTCCCCCTCCCCAGTGACAGTCGTGGGGTCACCACTCGCCCGCTCCCCCTCCCCAGTGACAGTCGTGGGGTCACCACTCGCCCGCTCCCCCTCCCCAGTGACAGTCCTGGGGTCACCACTCGCCCACTCTTTGTCAGTTCTGCAGATTTACCTGATTTGAGTGTCCGCTCCAGTGTCTCAGAACCTCCAGACGCTTCCCCTGAGCCCCCCGGTAATGAGATGATCACTGAGCAGCCGTCTCCTCCGCTCTCGTCCACGCTCAGTGTGCCAGATTCCCATGATGCAGGAAGCCACGTTACCGCAACGCCAGGAAATGTCACCGGAGCGAGCGATGAGACGGCGTCTGATCGCAGCAGAATATTCCCTCCGACAGATAGCAACGGGGCAACCAGTGCGGAGACCACCCAGCCCCTTCCTCCCACCCAGGAGCCATCTGCAGCAAACGACGTGACGGTCGGTGAGTGACATTTCAGATTGGGGGGGTCCCTCTTTGGTCCTGTCGCCCTCTGGTCGGCAGTAAGGACAGTGGGGTCAGAGCTCAGTCTCTGTAGTGATTGTGTCCAGCAACCAGTGTCAGACTGGAGTACCTTGGGCCCACCAGAGGAAATAATTCTTGGGGCCCACCTGTCAGATATATAGAAATAATGCGACCACTCTTAATTGTGTAGTAAACCAAAGACCAATATTACACCACGTAGTGACCATATAATGATAGACACCAGTCCTACACCAGCTCTACAGACCATGTAATATTACACCACATAGTGACCATATAATAATAGACACCAGCTCTACAGACCATATAATATTACACCACATAGTGACCATATAATAATAGACACCAGTCCTACACCAGCTCTACAGACCATATAATATTACACCACATAGTGACCATATAATGATAGACACCAGTCCTACAGCAGCTCTACAGACCATGTAATATTACACCACATAGTGACCATATAATGATAGACACCAGTCCTACACCAGCTCTACAGACCATATAATATTACACCACATAGTGACCATATAATAATAGACACCAGTCCTACACCAGCTCTACAGACCATATAATATTACACCACATAGTGACCATATAATGATAGACACCAGTCCTACACCAGCTCTACAGACCATATAATATTACACCACATAGTGACCATATAATGATAGACACCAGTCCTACAGCAGCTCTACAGACCATGTAATATTACACCACATAGTGACCATATAATGATAGACACCAGTCCTACACCAGCTCTACAGACCATATAATATTACACCACATAGTGACCATATAATGATAGACACCAGTCCTACACCAGCTCTACAGACCATGTAATATTACACCACATAATGACCATATAATGATAGACACCAGTCCTACACCAGCTCTACAGACCATATAATATTACACCACATAGTGACCATATAATGATAGACACCAGTCCTACACCAGCTCTACAGACCATATAATATTACACCACATTGTGACCATATAATGATAGACACCAGTCCTACACCAGCTCTACAGACCATATAATATTACACCACATAGTGACCATATAATGATAGACACCAGTCCTACACCAGCTCTACAGACCATATAATATTACACCACATAGTGACCATATAATGATAGACACCAGTCCTACACCAGCTCTACAGACCATATAATATTACACCAATAGTGACCATATAATAATAGACACCAGTCCTACACCAGCTCTGCAGACCATATAATATTACACCACATAGTGACCATATAATGATAGACACCAGTCCTACACCAGCTCTACAGACCATATAATATTACACCAATAGTGACCATATAATAATAGACACCAGTCCTACACCAGCTCTACAGACCATATAATATTACACCACATAGTGACCATATAATAATAGACACCAGTCCTACACCAGCTCTGCAGACCATATAATATTACACCACATAGTGACCATATAATAATAGACACCAGTCCTACACCAGCTCTACAGACCATATAATATTACACCAATAGTGACCATATAATAATAGACACCAGTCCTACACCAGCTCTACAGACCATATAATATTACACCACATAGTGACCATATAATGATACACACCAGTCCTACACCAGCTCTGCAGACCATGTAATATTACACCACATAGTGACCATATAATGATAGACACCAGTCCTACACCAGCTCTACAGACCATATAATATTACACCACATAGTGACCATATAATGATACACACCAGTCCTACACCAGCTCTGCAGACCATGTAATATTACACCACATAGTGACCATATAATGATAGACACCAGTCCTACACCAGCTCTACAGACCATGTAATATTACACCACATAGTGACCATATAATAATAGACACCAGTCCTACACCAGCTCTACAGACCATGTAATATTACACCACATTGTGACTATATAATGATAGACACCAGTCCTACACCAGCTCTGCAGACCATATAATATTACACCATACAGTGACCATATAATGATAGACACCAGTCCTACACCAGCTCTACAGACCATATAATATTACACCACATAGTGACCATATAATAATAGACACCAGTCCTACACCAGCTCTGCAGACCATATAATATTACACCACATAGTGACCATATAATAATAGACACCAGTCCTACACCAGCTCTACAGACCATATAATATTACACCACATAGTGACCATATAATAATACACACCAGTCCTACACCAGCTCTACAGACCATATAATATTACACCACATAGTGACCATATAATAATAGACACCAGTCCTACACCAGCTCTACAGACCATGTAATATTACACCACATTGTGACTATATAATAATAGACACCAGTCCTACACCAGCTCTACAGACCATATAATATTACACCACATAGTGACCATATAATAATAGACACCAGTCCTACACCAGCTCTACAGACCATGTAATATTACACCACATAGTGACCATATAATATTACACCACATTGTGACTATATAATAATAGACACCAGTCCTACACCAGCTCTGCAGACCATATAATATTACACCACATTGTGACTATATAATAATAGACACCAGTCCTACACCAGCTCTACAGACCATGTAATATTACACCACATTGTGACTATATAATGATAGACACCAGTCCTACACCAGCTCTGCAGACCATATAATATTACACCACATAGTGACCATATAATAATAGACACCAGCTCTACAGACCATGTAATATTACACCACATAGTGACCATATAATGATAGACACCAGTCCTACAGCAGCTCTACAGACCATATAATATTACACCACATAGTGACCATATAATAATAGACACCAGTCCTACACCAGCTCTACAGACCATATAATATTACACCACATAGTGACCATATAATAATACACACCAGTCCTACACCAGCTCTACAGACCATATAATATTACACCACATAGTGACCATATAATAATAGACACCAGCTCTACAGACCATATAATATTACACCACATAGTGACCATATAATAATAGACACCAGTCCTACACCAGCTCTACAGACCATATAATATTACACCACATAGTGACCATATAATAATACACACCAGTCCTACACCAGCTCTACAGACCATATAATATTACACCACATAGTGACCATATAATAATAGACACCAGTCCTACACCAGCTCTACAGACCATATAATATTACACCACATAGTGACCATATAATAATAGACACCAGTCCTACACCAGCTCTACAGACCATATAATATTACACCACATAGTGACCATATAATAATAGACACCAGCTCTACAGACCATATAATATTACACCACATTGTGACCATATAATAATAGACACCAGTCCTACACCAGCTCTGCAGACCATATAATATTACACCACATAGTGACCATATAATAATAGACCCCAGTCCTACACCAGCTCTACAGACCATATAATATTACACCACATAGTGACCATATAATGATAGACACCAGTCCTACACCAGCTCTACAGACCATATAATATTACACCACATAGTGACCATATAATGATAGACACCAGTCCTACACCAGCTCTACAGACCATATAATATTACACCACATAGTGACCATATAATATTACACCACATAGTGACCATATAATATTACACCACATAGTGACCATATAATATTACACCACATAGTGACCATATAATATTACACCACATAGTGACCATATAATATTACACCACATAGTGACCATATAATAATAGACACCAGTCCTACACAAGCTCTACAGACCATGTAATATTACACCACATAGTGACCATATAATGATAGACACCAGTCCTACACCAGCTCTACAGACCATATAATATTACACCACATAGTGACCATATAATAATAGACACCAGTCCTACACCAGCTCTACAGACCATATAATATTACACCACATAGTGACCATATAATAATAGACACCAGTCCTACACCAGCTCTGCAGACCATATAATATTACACCACATAGTGACCATATAATAATAGACACCAGTCCTACACCAGCTCTACAGACCATATAATATTACACCATACAGTGACCATATAATGATAGACACCAGTCCTACACCAGCTCTACAGACCATATAATATTACACCACATAGTGACCATATAATAATAGACACCAGTCCTACACCAGCTCTACAGACCATATAATATTACACCACATAGTGACCATATAATAATACACACCAGTCCTACACCAGCTCTACAGACCATATAATATTACACCACATAGTGACCATATAATAATAGACACCAGTCCTACACCAGCTCTACAGACCATATAATATTACACCACATAGTGACCATATAATAATAGACACCAGTCCTACACCAGCTCTACAGACCATATAATATTACACCACATAGTGACCATATAATAATAGACACCAGTCCTACACCAGCTCTGCAGACCATATAATATTACACCACATAGTGACCATATAATAATAGACACCAGTCCTACAGCAGCTCTACAGACCATGTAATATTACACCACATAGTGACCATATAATGATAGACACCAGTCCTACACCAGCTCTACAGACCATGTAATATTACACCACATAGTGACCATATAATAATACACACCAGTCCTACACCAGCTCTACAGACCATATAATATTACACCACATAGTGACCATATAATGACAGACCCCAGTCCTACACCAGCTCTACAGACCATATAATATTACACCACATAGTGACCATATAATAATACACACCAGTCCTACAGCAGCTCTACAGACCATATAATATTACACCACATAGTGACCATATAATGATAGAACCAGTCCTACACCAGCTCTGCAGACCATATAATATTACACCACATTGTGACCATATAATGATAGACACCAGTCCTACACCAGCTCTACAGACCATGTAATATTACACCACATAGTGACCATATAATGATAGACACCAGTCCTACAGCAGCTCTACAGACCATATAATATTACACCACATAGTGACCATATAATAATACACACCAGTCCTACAGCAGCTCTACAGACCATATAATATTACACCACATAGTGACCATATAATAATACACACCAGTCTTACACCAGCTCTACAGACCATAGAACTTACAGGAGTTTTCCCATCTTAGACATTTATGGCAAATCCACAGGAAATGCCATAACTGTCTGATAGATGCCGATCCCTCTGGGACCTGCACCTATATCTAGAACTGGCCGCAGAAAGCAGACAGAGACTAATGAAAAGAGGGTCACACGAGTTCGCAGTTCCCTCTATTCTGTTCAATGGGAGTTACGGAAACAGCCGAGCAACAGCTGCTCGGCTGTTTCCATAACAACCATACAACAGAATAGAGAGAGTTGCGCGCTCGTCTGACCCTCTTTTCATTAGTCTCCGTCCCAGTGTCTTATAGGCTGCAGCCTATACTATTCAAATGTATCTGCGTCCTGACGATGCAAGCAATGCCATGGGGCATGAGGGGACCCGTGACGCCCGGCCTATAAATGTTATGTGCCGGGCGGCCCTGCCTAGAAGAGTAAGCAGCGGGGCAGGGAGACCATGTTCTCTGCTCTACTGCTGGATAAAAGCATCCCGCTGCCTGACCCCACCGGAGGGTCCTCTGGTGGGCCTGTCCGACGCTGCCGGCAGCCATTACTCTGCCGCACAGTGGACATCAGAGGCATCTTCATGAGTTAGGGGGTGACCCTTCTGGTCTCCACAGCTGGATACCACCAGTAAGTTGGAGCTGCCGGAGAGGGTGACATTTTTGGTGTCCTTTACTAATGGAAATAGTCCTCGGTATATTGCAGTCATTTTACCATCCTACTCTCGCAGTTATCAGCCCGGCGTGCCATGTTCTGTACACATTACCCCTTCTCATCCACGGCAGATACTGCGAGAGAGATTTCCTCGCTCGTCGCCACCCTGAGAACGACAGCGGCAGCCAAGACGCAGCCCAGCGATGACTCCACCCCACTCAGTACGACCTCCATGTCTTTCCATTCCACCTGGATGACGGCAATCACCACCAGCCTCTTCATCACCACCACAGTGACCGCCGCAGAACCAAGCCGCCCGCGCACACAGAGCACCGCCGCGCCACACACAACCCGGGCAGAGGTGCAGAGGGGCCCGTCTGTGCTGGAAGTAGGGGATGAGAAAGGTGAGTGTGGGGTTACACTAAAGGCTTCATCGCTGTAAACACGAATCGCAAGATCTTAAAGGGGATGTCCAGTTCTGACATAGTCCTGGTCACACAGCTGATGGGCTTGTTACAATGTATCAGTGTAGGTAGGAGCTATCAACTTAAAGTCCAGGATTGGATTAATTGTTTATACGAATACATTGTAATATACAGTGAATATGATCGTCCAGAGCTGCAGCCACAATTTTGCTAATCTTTATTGGAGATTGGAAACGTCCGGCAATTCTGTAAATATACATCCTCCTATAATGGGTGGGGGGGGGGGGGTGAATCATCAGATTAGTGTACATAGCCTTGTGTAAAGACAACACTTCCCAGAATGCAAATCACAACAGCAAGCTCTGTGCAGTCACGAGTAAGCAGAGCATGCTGGGAGATTTCAGCTCTGAAGTTGCAAAATAGTGAGTGCAGCTGTGGAGTATAATACAGGATGTAACTCCGGATCACAACAGGATAAGTAATGTCATGTATGTACACAGTGACTCCACCAGCAGAATAGTGAGTGCAGCTCTGGAGTATAATACAGGATGTAACTCAGGATCAGTACAGGATAAGTAATGTTATGTATGTACACAGTGACTCCACCAGCAGAATAGTGAGTGCAGCTCTGGAGTATAATACAGGATGTAACTCAGTATCAGTACAGGATAAGTAATGTAATGTATGTACATAGTGACTCCACCAGCAGAATAGTGAGTGCAGCTCTGGAGTATAATACAGGATGTAACTCAGGATCAGTACAGGATAAGTAATGTAATGTATGTACACAGTGACTCCACCAGCAGAATAGTGAGTGCAGCTCTGGAGTATAATACAGGATGTAACTCAGGATCAGTACAGGATAAGTAATGTATGTACACAGTGACTCCACCAGCAGAATAGTGAGTACAGCTCTGGAGTATAATACAGGATGTAACTCAGGATCAGTACAGGATAAGTAATGTAATGTATGTACACAGTGACTCCACCAGCAGAATAGTGAGTGCAGCTCTGGAGTATAATACAGGATATAACTCTGGATCAGTACAGGTGAAATAATGTAATGTATGTACACAGTGATGTCAACAGCAGAATAGTGAGTGCAGCTCTGGAGTATAATACAGGATATAACTCAGGATAAGTACAGGATAAGTAATGTAATGTATGTACACAGTGACTCCACCAGCAGAATAGTGAGTGCAGCTCTGGAGTAGAATACAGGATGTAACTCAGGATCAGTACAGGATCAGTAATGTATGTACACAGTGACTCCACCAGCAGAATAGTGAGTACAGCTCTGGAGTATAATACAGGATGTAACTCAGGATCAGTACAGGATAAGTAATGTCACGTATGTACACAGTGACTCCACCAGCAGAATAGTGAGTGCAGCTCTGGAGTATAATACAGGATGTAACTCAGGATCAGTACAGGATAAGTAATGTAATGTATGTACATAGTGACTCCACCAGCAGAATAGTGAGCACAGCTCTGGAGTATAATACAGGATGTAACTCAGTATCAGTACAGGATAAGTAATGTAATGTATGTACATAGTGACTCCACCATCAGAATAGTGAGTGCAGCTCTGGAGTATAATACAGGATATAACTCAGGATCAGTACAGGATAAGTAATGTCATGTATGTACACAGTGATTCCACCAGCAGAATAGTGAGTGCAGCTCTGGAGTATAATACAGGATATAACTCAGGATCAGTACAGGATAAGTAATGTCATGTATGTACTCAGTGACTCCACCAGCAGAACAGTGAGTGCGGCTCTGGAGTATAATACAGGATGTAACTCAGGATCAGTACAGGATAAGTAATGTATGTACACAGTGACTCCACCAGCAGAATAGTGAGTGCAGCTCTGGAGTATAATATAAGATGTAACTCTGGATCAGTACAGGTGAAATAATGTAATGTATGTACACAGTGATGTCAACAGCAGAATAGTGAGTGCAGCTCTGGAGTATAATACAGGATATAACTCAGGATAAGTACAGGATAAGTAATGTAATGTATGTACACAGTGACTCCACCAGCAGAATAGTGAGTGCAGCTCTGGAGTAGAATACAGGATGTAACTCAGGATCAGTACAGGATCAGTAATGTATGTACACAGTGACTCCACCAGCAGAATAGTGATTGCAGCTCTGGAGTATAATGCAGGATGTAACTCAGGATCAGCACAGGATAAGTGATGTAATGTATGTACACAGTGACTCCACCAGCAGAATAGTGAGTGCAGCTCTGGAGTATAATACAGGATAAGTAATGTATATATATCATGACTTTGCTGTTTATGGAGATTCTATATGTGACTGGTAAGATGGTAATCTACTTGGGCTCCAGTTCTTGAGTGTCGTTTGCCTCTTTCTGATCACGGACGGATCCCTCAGGTTGCATTGACTTTTGACAGATCTATTGATCTGTTGCTATTTTCCCTCTTGTAGATCTGACGAGTTACCACCCCAGGAATAGCTCCAACCCCCTGTTCGTCATGATCGTCTCAGTCTTCACTATAATGGTGGTCATGGTGGTTGTTGTGGTGGGATTCCATCGATACAAGAAAAGAAATAGTCGCACCGAGTTCAGACGCCTGCAGGACCTTCCAATGGTGAGTCACCAAAGAGCGCTTCTCGTCAGGACCGGAGTATCATCCATAAATTTCCCAGCATGCAACATTTTCCTTTGTTGGAGAGACAAGAAATCCATCGTCTGTTATCGGCAGATGTAACATCCAGCGTCTGATTGATCAGCAGCATTTTGTTGGAGCTTTTACTTATTTTTGCCATCTGGAAACAATCAACAAGCAGTTTAGCTGCTGATGACAGATCTTAATATGAATTTTCCTTAATAATTATCATTTTCTGTGAACACCTAGGACAGCCGAGCTCTGTCTGATTAACATATAAACTTCTAATTATTATGTCAATCAAACCCACAGACCATTCACAGCAGGTGTCGTTATATAAAAAACACAACAGAAGTTCACATCCGTTCACAGCAGCTTGTTGACAGTTTCCAGGTACAAAAAATTAGAAAACACAAAACAGATGATGAAGATTTATTACACGCAGGATTTTGTGTCACTCAGGAATGGGGTCACTTTGCTGGTCGTGTTGAGCATAGATACGATCTGTTGGCATCGTCACCCTGATTCTGTTATCCCGTGTTCTGTGATTTACCGGACTAAACAGATTCAAAACTTCCATTCTTTACACTGCAACCAATTGCTAGAACTGTCCCCGTTAAAAGAAGTCCCAGAATCCCCCATCACCTCTTAAAACTTTGAGTGAAAAGTTCTGCAACTTTTTAATAGACTTTGGTTTCAATTCTTTACCATTTTCATGATTTATGCTTGCTGTCAGTGAGTTGAAACATGCTCGTTTATATCCATAAACCTAAATCCCACCCTGTCCTAGTCCTGCTCACACAGCTGCAGGTTGTTACAATATGACCATCCTCTGTGAGCTAAACACAGCAGCAGCACAAAACTCTCCTGTGCTGAACTCCAGTTATAATAGCTCTTACCTACCCTGATGCATTGTAACGAGCCTAACAGCTGTGTGAGCAGGACTAGATCAGGAAGCCTTTTCAGAGGTTTCTATTCATTGAGAGCAAGCAGAGCTGAACAGCTTAATGTGAAATACCATTTGACGTTTTTGAGATTTATTTTTTTTGCAGGACGACATGATGGAGGACACCCCGTTATCTTTGTACAGCTACTAGAGCAGCGAGCCTTATGTGGCCCACAACCTCCTCCTCCGTAGCGTAAGCAGCGGGCGCGGCCGGGCGGAGCGACGTTCCTTCTGTCCCCCGCGCTCTCTTTGTGCCTTCAGTCAGCGCGGGGCGCACATGCAGTTTTGGGGGGCTTTGGCTGTTATTATGTGAACGCAGACACTACAACTGCTGACGACCCGGCCGCGCCAAAGTGCCCCCCTCCCCTGCACGTCCTGCTCTGGTTACAATCTCGTTGCGTTATTTTAGTGGTTGTCTTTAATTACGTCCAGGGACACGATCGCCGCCAGGTGACAATGTGAACTTATAAAATGACCTCCTGAACTCCCGTCCTCTGTTGTCCCCCCGATGTTGAGGGGTCTTCAGGACGTCATTACGATGACCGCCACGCTGACCGCCACAGCACCGATAACATTAGTGTTTGTATTTATGTTGCCCTTAGATAGTTGTGGTCAAAAGGCGCCATGGAAAACAGCCGTCCCCCAATAAAACTAGCGGTGGCTTCGTTCCGCCATACATTGGGGGTGGGGCTCTTAAAGCGGCTGATTTAAAAAAAAAAATTTGGGTTACGCCTCATTTTGAAGGATTCGCATTTTCTGACATATCCGGCGCCTTCGTGTCCTGGGAAACGAGAATCTCGAGGACGACAATCAAATCCCAAATCTCTCGTTTCTGTGACTGAGATTTTCGGTTGTGAGTTGCGCAAGAACACGAGATGGCCTCTGATTGGTTGGTTCTTTTTTTGGGCCGATGATATCATGTCGGGGGGGGGGGTGACTCGTTTTTGTTGTTTTGTATCAGTGACAGGAGAAATGAAATAAATGATCGCGGGGTGTGTAATATCGACCTCTTCACGCGGTCGTTTCGTAGGCGCCGCACTTATTGTAAGTTGTTAACCCATCGTGGGCGCTGCCTTATTAAATACACATGGCCCCGCCCTACAGGACAGGGTATCGCCCTACAGGACACAGCTGGGGGTCACAGAGGGGGCGCCGCCATATTGCGCCATTGCTGAGTGGAGTAGAAGCAGCAGGATTTGTTGCCGTGTTTCCATCGCGCTGAACGCTTCACCGGGAGTGCGATGGAAGTTGTACTGAAATTTTTTTCTTGTTCGTTTATTAATTGATTAAATAAAGTTTTATTTTCCCCAATTTGATGTTTCCCTTTTTGTTTGCACCCTTCCCGTCGTTTCTTGGGATCGGGCCGCTGCGCCAATTTACCACAACCGTCGCGTTCTTTCCCTTGGATAAGACGTTCTAAATATGGATCACGGGTCGTGACATATAAAGTTGAGTCCTTGTGCAAATAAGTTGCTGTACTGTTTATGAGTCATGCGGAGTTACTCCAATCACATCCAAAGCTGCATTTAAAGTTCTGCTGGTTACCAGAGAACAATGCATTATGGGAACTCAGATAAGATGTCCACAGTTTTGCTGTTCGGTCACATGTCACATATAAGGGTGGAGAGAAACCGTGGTCTTGTTTCAAGGGTGAACCGTGGATATTTGGAAGCAGCTCTGGATGTGAATGCAGAAAATTATATGAAATAACTTCTAAAAGTTTCTCAACTTTAGATGTCAATGAAATGTTTGTAAAATGGGACTTTATTTGCAGGCACAATCCCCCTGTGGTCACATCTTTGTGTATGTCCAGGTCAGACCCCCCCCCCCCCCCCCGTGGTGGACCCGGTCTATCTAGCGCTCAATGAGGCGCCGAGTAACATCCCCAGCGGTGGCTCTGAGCCGTGGGGCCCCTTTAAAGCGGCTCCGTCACCATAACGTCCCTAATCTATTAGGTTCTTTGCTGCTGATGTTTGTATTTTTTTTGTCATGTTTATTATTGACCAAGTTATGAACATTTTTCGATTTATGCAAATTTTTTCTAAATGTCCAACTGGGCGTTTTTTTTTTCCTATTCACCAGGTGGGCGTTGTATAGAGAAGTGTATGACCAATCAGCATCATGCATTTCTCTTCATTCCAGTCCAGCTTGATCCACAGCACAGCGCGATCTCGCGAGATTACACTATGACGTCACTTCACCCCGCGAGTCCTTCACCGGAGCGACGGAAGAACAGACATCGTCTCCAGCCGTGCCAGGACGTTTATCCGAATCTACAGCGGCTGGAGCTGATGTCTGTTCTTCCGTCGCTCCGGTGAAGGACTCGCGGGGTGAAGTGACGTCATAGTGTAATCTCGCGAGATCGCGCTGTGCTGTGGATCAAGCCGGGCGGGAATAAAGAGAAATGCATGATGCTGATTGGTCATACACTTCTCTATACAACGCCCACCTGGTGAATAGGAAAAAAAAAAACGCCCAGTTGGACATTTAGAAAAAATTTGCATAAATCGAAAAATGTTCATAACTTGGTCAATAATAAACATGACAAAAAAAATACAGACATCAGCAGCAAAGAACCTAATAGATTAGGGACGTTATGGTGACGGAGCCGCTTTAAAGGGGCCCCACGGCTCAGAGCCACCGCTGGGGATGTTACTCGGCGCCTCATTGAGCGCTAGATAGACCGGGTCCACCACGGGGGGGGGGGGGGGGGGGGGGGGTCTGACCTGGACATACACAAAGATGTGACCACAGGGGGATTGTGCCTGCAAATAAAGTCCCATTTTACAAACATTTCATTGACATCTAAAGTTGAGAAACTTTTAGAAGTTATTTCATATAATTTTCTGCATTCACATCCAGAGCTGCTTCCAAATATCCACGGTTCACCCTTGAAACAAGACCACGGTTTCTCTCCACCCTTATATGTGACATGTGACCGAACAGCAAAACTGTGGACATCTTATCTGAGTTCCCATAATGCATTGTTCTCTGGTAACCAGCAGAACTTTAAATGCAGCTTTGGATGTGATTGGAGTAACTCCGCATGACTCATAAACAGTACAGCAACTTATTTGCACAAGGACTCAACTTTATATGTCACGACCCGTGATCCATATTTAGAACGTCTTATCCAAAATACGTTCATAACCCGGTCAATAATAAACGTTTAGAAAAAAACACAACCATAGTGATCGGCATTAGATCAGGAGTAGATCGGGACGTCATGGTGACGGAGCCGCTGCGAGGGTCGTGGTCCTGGAGTTTTCAGGTATTTTTCTTCCCAGTCATCGTCATATATTTTTGCTTTCTCGCCTGTTTATAAGTTTGTACCCCCCCCTCCTGCATCATAGCCCCTCCCCCACATTAGATAGAACTTTGCACGCACCGTAGAACGCAGATATTGTCTTTTTTATTACAATCTCATTAAAAAAAATAATAGTTTACATAATTGAATACAATATTTTCTGACATTTCTAAGTAACCAAAAAATAATCAAAAACCCAAAAAGTTAAATTAAAATCCTGGAAGTTTTATAGATCACAAAATCGACAAATAACGCCGGGTTCCCACGGGTCGGATAAAAACTGCGCAGCGTATCCGACCTGGAAACCGTAGCGCATTCCATCCAAAAAACCACGCGGTTTTTCGGCCGCAATTTCCGCTGCAGATGCCGCAGCGTAGAAAAAAAACAAACCCAAAAAACATTCATACATACCACGACCGTTGTCATGGTGATGCGTCGCTCCTTTGCCATCCGGTCCGGTCTCCCTGGATGAAGCTGCAGCGGTCACATGGGATAAAACGTCATCCCAGGAGGTCGGACCGGAGGAAGAAGCAGGGACTTCTGGGTAAGTGTGAAATATTGTTTTTTTTTCTGAGTTGCGATTCCGCTGCAAAAGTCGCAACACTTGGATTTTTGTCGCAGGTTTTGCATTCCCATCGAAAGGGGAAAAGCAACGAAAACGCAGCATAAATTGACATGCATGGCTTTAAAGGCCGCACCGCAGGTCAACTTGTTAACGTTTTCGCTGCATTTTTTTCCGCAGCGTGGGCTGGAGATTTTCTAAATCTCATCCACTTTGCTGCTACTGCAAATGCTGCGGAATTTCCATACAGAATTCCATTGCGGAAATTCCACGGCGCTTATACTATGTGGGAACCCGGCCTAAAAACGAAACCCCAGGAGAGAAGCCCAACCCCCGCCCCATCTACATACATAATAAATACCCACAGACCTAGTGTTATGGTTCCCACATTCCGCCGGTACTGGCAGCGCGGTCATGTGACTTATACGGATCCTGCGCGGTTTTAACTGCTCGGCTGTAATTAAAAAAGCTTTAAAATATACGTTAAAATAAAACGTGTTTATATAGAACGTTCCCAGGTCGTCGCTCCTCTGACTGCGCGTGGCGATTGTAAAAACGGAATTACAGAAAATCGCCCCATGAAGTGCCGGCTCTAAACTGCGGGGCGGTGACCCCGGCAGCAGAACTGACGGTCCCTCTCAGATCAATGAGCAGCTGCCGTAAGACTATAATAGGTAATAAGATTCGCCATGACGTCATGATGCAGATGTCAGAAGCCGCACCTTCACGTTTCTTGGCCCCCAATGACCTGGTACCTGGGGCCACAGAAAAGACTGAGGTATAACAGAGGGGGACATAGCGGGTCATGAGCCAAAGTGGAAGATGGAGCAGCCCAAAGGATCCAGCAGTGATAAAATGATGCGCAGAGAAGTCGTCACAGTTTCAGCAGGGAAGGATGGGTTGTATCTGACCCCAGAGTTCAAGCAACTTCAGTCTCTCCGCAGGTGGAGTAGCAAAGTAAAGAGTCTGCTCCGGTGAATACTTCTCCTCTGCCGGCAGCACGTCCCGGTACTTCCCGTCCTTCCAGTTAAAGTTGAAGTTCTCCAGGAGGCTTATCCGGTCCTCCCTGCAGGGCACACAGTCTAGAGGGAGGGTCTGCTCCAACCCCGGAGCATGGACATCGGAGAACACCAGCACAGCGCGGATGGCGAACCAACCCCCGAACCGAGGATGAACGCAGACGCCGAACATCTTCTGGGGGAACAAAAGACACGAAGGACTCAATGATGGACAATGATACAATACTGACACCTAGTGGACATGTCGGGGCACTGCAAGATTCAGGAGGAAAAAAAAAAAAAAGGGATGACAACCACTACGCAGTCCCCATTACGCAGTCCCCATTACTGAACCTCTAGGACTGGTCACCCAGCTTTCCATAAACACGAGGACGACGCGTGTATCTAAAAAAAAAATTTGATTGGTTTCCTCTTTTTTACCGCTTTGGTTTTGTTAAAGGGGTTTTCCAATAATCAATATTTATCACTTATCGACAGGATTGGTGATAAATATCTGATCGGTGGGGGTCCGACCGCTGGGACCCCACCGATCACGAGCTTACACTGCCGTTCCTGGGAGCCTCATAGGAATGGAGCGGTGGCCGAACATGTGCAGTACCGCTCAATGGGGATCCCAGGAACGGCAGTGTAAGCCCGTTCTCGTGATCGGTGGGGGTCCCAGCGGTCGGACCCCCACCGATTAGATATTTATCACAAAGCCTGTCGATAAGTGATAAATATTGATTATGGGAAAACCTCTTTAAGTATCCAGTGTAGTTCTAGCATTCTATTCATGAAGCAGGTGGCTCAGGATGAACGCAGGTCCTGTCCAGCGCTCAGATAAATCTTATGGGGGACTTTTATTTTGGACAAACTGTTTTTGATTTTTTTTGGGCGGGGGACGGGTGTATTAACGCTCCTGACTTTACCGGTTGGTTTTTGGTCAGGGATAAGAAGCAGAAAGACTCCAGATCAGTTCTGAGACTCCGGAGAAAGTTTCCAGTGGACTTTGCCCCCATTAATCTTGAGGACAGAGATCCGGGGGCGAGTAATCCGATAATCCTGCACGAGACGTCCACCGCATCACTGACGCACAGCGGACCCTCCCCCACCAAATGTTCTGGAGTCTTCTCCTCAGTCAGGCCCAGCCTGCACATAGTCATTGACAGGAACTTCCAAAAGAGGTTCTGCATCAGCCAGGGCAACATAACTTAAAACACATACGTCAGCTGCTGCAGAACCTCTCTGATAGACGTGAAGTTCCCTCTTCCTGTCATGTACACACTCTCCCTTTTCAAGAGATTTTGCAGCAGTTGGAAATTATGTCTCTCCCCCCCCCGAGTCACCATCCCCCTTGGCGGCCATGAACACCGCTCCGGCAGCCACTTACCCTCCCCCCCCAGGGGTCCTGCTCCACGTCTTTCCTCTGGTAATAGTGCGCTGCTCCGGACACGTGCGCCGCCGTCTGCATGAGAACCTTCGGACGTCGGTTGGGATGAAGCTCGTAGTCGTAGATGACGTCAATTCTGTGCGAGGAAAATCTCTGCGGGAAGAAGACGCGGTCACGATGAACAATGGACGACTGAGCGAAGCGTCTTATATCCGACGACAGAAACGGGTCATGGAATAAATACAGATCCCTGTGCCGTCCTGTCACCTCCGGCCCTGCCCCCGCCCAACCACCCGCATCCCGGCCCCCGCAACCACCCGCATCCCGGCCCCGCCCAACCACCCGCATCCCGGCCCCGCCCAACCACCCGCATCCCGGCCCCGCAATCACCCGCATCCCGGCCCCCGCCAAACCATCCGAACCCCGGCCCCCGCAACCACCCGCATCCCGGCCCCCGCCAAACCACCCGCATCCCGGCCCGCGCAACCACCCGCATCCCGGCCCCCGCAACCACCCGCATCCCGGCCCCCGCCAAACCACCCGCATCCCTGCCCACGCCCAACCACCCGCATCCCGGCTCCGCCCAACCACCCGCATCCCGGCTCCGCCCAACCACCCGCATCGCGGCTCCGCCCAACCACCCGCATCCCGGCTCCGCCCAACCACCCGCATCCCGGCTCCGCCCAACCACCAGCATCCCGGCTCCGCCCAACCACCTGCATCCCTGCCCTGTCCACGCCCAACCACCTGCATCTTGTCTGCACCCAACAGCACACAAATGACTCCATCCAAGCCCCACCCCCTTCCACTGCCTTCATTTTCACCTCCCCCCTCAGGCAGCATCGCGTTCCCCGGTCACTGCACCCACCTCCTTGGTCAGCGCCATGTGGTGGGCCACGCACTGGTCGATGGGGTCCCGGAGACTCTGCAGCTTGTGCTGAGCGAGGAAAGGCTGAAACGACTTCTCAAACATGGAAGGAGAACTCAGCACGACGAACGCCAGCGTGTCAGGAGGGTAAGAGAGATGGAAGACGGGCTCCAGGACGCCATTGTACCAACCGACCTGCAAAGTGAGGGGTCACAACTTCTCGTACAGAAACTCAGAATGTGGTAACGGCGGCTGGAGGACGGGAATATCCCAACGTCTCCTACCGGACGCTCCTCCGCCACACGCGGAGAAGTCTGTTACTCACTGAGCCACGTCCTCTGTGCTTTACACTGCCCAGTCTCTTCCTCTACCGAGCCTCTTGTCAGGCTGGTTTTAGTCTCTTACTCACTGACCCTACACCTCAGACTTACACCTCTCCTTACTGGTTACTCCAGGTCTCTTACTCGCTGCTCCACCTGTCACGCGTGTTCCCCGGCCTCTTGATCACTTGGTCCCCTTCAATTTCCTTGGTCAGTGATATCCAACAGGTGGCTCTTTAGCTGTCACAAAACTTCAACTCACAGGATACCCTGTCAGAGCCCCCTGGGAGTTGTAGTTTTACACCAGCTGGAGCTCATTTTTCTAGGTCATGTCTGCGGTCTCTTACTCACTGAGCCTCCTCCTTCATTCTCAGCAGCCGGGGATCACACATGACTGGTTACCTGGAAGGGGTGCACCTCGAACCCCTGCGGCTGTAGCGCCCCCTGCAGCTTCTCCTGGATCTCCACGTGTGAGCCCATTATCCCGGCTGCCTGTCACCTCCAGCCGCGGTGCCTCATGGGACTTGTAGTACGGGGGCGCGGCTGATGTGACGTCTACAATAACACGGCGCAGCGACCCATGGGACTTGTAGTTTCCTTTTACTCAGCCCACTGTTCCGTAAACTGCCGGGAGAACTACACATCCCGGCGTCCTCCGCGGCAACTGCCGTTACGGAGAGCTGGGCGCTGCTGACGCCAGGGAGACGGTTTGAATGATCAGAGGTGAGAGGAGCCGGGACCCCGAGGACAGCCCCCCACTATATATACACCTGTGTACGTTATATACCTCGCAGGGCGGGGGAGGGGCAGCTGGCAATTACTGGGGTTCCGGTTTTATGTAAATAAATCATAAACTTTATTCAGTGAAAAGTTCTGCAACCTTTCTGCTAGACTTTGCTTCAATTTCTCACCATTTTCAAGATCTAGGCTTGCTGTCAGTGAATACAAACGTGCCTAGAGACCTAACACTTCTTCTCACAGCTGAAGGGTTGTTACAATTGTATCAGACTAGACCATCATCTCCTGTCCTTTAGTTTGTTACAATGTATCGGTCTGGATTCCAGGCTGTTTACCTTCTATATCGTCTGGCCTGGATACAATTGTAACAAACCTCCAGCTGTGATTGGCGATGTTTGTTTTCAGTGATATATTCCATCATTTCTTCTGTTTTTTCTTTCTCAGGGATTTCCACTGTTCTATAGCGAAGATCTGACGACGCCATGAACTGGGACTCTAAGCTGGACGCCGTCCTCACGGCCGCGGACGACAGCGTGGCGAAGATCAAGGTGAGAAGTGGCGACCATTTCCCTCATTTATTAGCCGTGTGTCCCTCCAGCTGCGGGTAAAGCCCAGGACTCAGAGACGTGGCCCCTGACGTTACCGCCGATATGTAGCTGTCGACCTCTTCTGGCGTCCTGTGGGTGCGGGTCGTTCGCTTTGAGTCATTACCGCGGCCGTCCAGTCCGCTGTATATAAAGCTGAATCGTTGTGGGAGGAAAAGTTCTGGCGCTTTCTAAGAGACTGTTTTATTTGTTTACCCTCTTTAAGATCTCTGCTTGCTGTCAATGAATTGGACCATTGTTGTTGTTTACATCCAGAGGCTACTCCCATTCATCCAGTCTAGACAATCCTCTGTGAGCGAAACGCATTGGACCCCAGACCGATACATGTTACCTGCACTGATACATTGTAACAAACTAGGACAGGAGAGAGATTTGTGCTGCTGCTGTTGTTTAGCTGGTAGTGCGTTGTCTAGATTGGATACAATGGTAACAAACGCTCAGCTGTGAGAAATATTAGGTCGGGATGTGTTTACAACCTCAGAATGTAAACCAGAATATTTATATTCATTGGAAGCAAGCAGAGATTTTGAAAATGAGGAGGAATTGAAACACCAATGGGGAACTTATAAACTTTTCTACACCAGTTTTCTGCCGTAGAAAAGTCGCAAACGCCACAACAGTTGCAATTTGTAAGAAAAATGAGACCTTTGTGTCGTTTCCACCGCTCACGACACTTCGCTGAATAGTGGACGGGTCGCAGCGGTAGGAGGGGGGGGGGGGGCACCCGCAATTTACAACAGAAGTTGGGGGGAAAATTCTAGCGCAAATCTACTCCTGTCGTAGATTTGACTCTGGCGCACAGACGGGGGAGGGGTGCGCATCTTACTCCAGCGCCCCCGACTTCTCAGGGATTCACATTGTGGAAGAAAGTAAAAAAACAACGTGGCGCTCTCTTGTTGCGGCACTACCACCGCTACATGTCATTGTGTCCTGCGGTTATACATGTGTCTGATATTATAGAGAGCGGTAACGTCAGGGGGTCCCGTGCTCTGCCCGCAGTTGGAGCAGCAGATCCTGCCCCCCATAGGGCTGCTGCGGTGCGGCCGTCGTTATATTGTTTTGTGCACGTCTGACGCTCGCTCTTTTCTCTGCAGGAGAGGCTGTATACCCGGGGAGACGTCACCACAGGTAAGATCACCCCCCCCCCCGCCCTGGTGTCCCCAGGAATAGTCCCGCACTCTGTCATCATCAGCATTTGCCTCCAGGATACGCAGAATCCGAACCTCCGTTACTTGGTTTTCATGGAACGCCGTCCGGAAAGTCTCAGTAATCCGGCATCACACGGGTCCTATGGATACGGGACAGAATTTTACTGTATCTGGAACCTGAGGGTCCTTTATGTGTATCGTATTCCTGAAAGTTAGATACATTGCCATTAGGAGTGTATCCAACTCTGACCCGCGCTGCTCCCGCTAGCGGCCTGTGAGTATTTAAAGGGGAAATTCCATCCTGCTGCAGAAACGAGGCAGAAGGTTAGAGAACTGGGACCCCGACCGCCCCCACAGAGACGCTTCACCGAATGATGAAATGTCCATCAGCTTTCGAATATGCTAATTTCCTCACATATTCAAGATCTCTGCTTGCAGATAGTGAATGGGAACATTCTTCTTTTACATACAGATCTGGTCTAGCTGATGGGTTTGTTACAATGTATCAGTGTAGTGAGTGAATCACATCAGCATCTCTCCTGTCCTGGACGGTGTGAGCAGAACCAGGTCAGCGCAGGATTTCAACCTCTAGATTTATACCAGACTGTTTCCATGTATTTAAAGCAAGCGGGTGTCTTGAAAATGTCGAGGAATTGGAACTCTTCATTGCACAATGGTTCAGAATTATTATAAATTGTTACCATTCCTTTAAGTGCTCATTCTGCTGCGTTGTCTTCCTCTTGGCGTCTGTTCACACGTTGCGGTTTTTGGCGCAGATTCCTGATATGTGAATTTAATTAAATTTTTTTCAGATTATCGCTTAGATTTACCTCCCATCAGAAGAGGAGTCCTTTATGACGACATGCCACCCCCTAAACCCGCCTCACCGTACACGCCGTACGCCTACCCCCACACTGCGGCGGCGTCCTCTGAAGACATGGTTAATCTGAGCAGTCAGCTGCTCTCACAGGCCAAGGTACGGCGCGTCCTCCGCCGCCGCGTGTACCGAGGTCAGAAGTGTCACGTCTTGTCTGATCCTTTGTTTCCTCCTCGCCGTCAGATGATCACCTCCCTGCACCAGGCCATCGGGCGTCTAGAGCGAGACCGCGAACTTCATCTCCAGTGGATACAGAGCCTGGAAGGTAAGAGGCGAGGATCACAGCGGGCTGCCCGCCATGTAATATCTTATCACAGCGCAATGGCGGCCGTACACGTAACTGTCCGATCAAAAAACACGCTAGTTGATCTTTTCCCGCAGCCTCTTTCCCACCGAGCGTCCCAATAACAAGAAACGGGACACGTGTCGGATCGGTATTAATGATCGATCCTTGTCATTATAGTCCGCCTGCGTCTTCCCTGGAAATGAATGGAGACCCTAAGGCGACAGGCACACGACCGTATTTTCCATTCGTAATTACGGACCTATTAGTTTCTATTGGCCACAGACACCTTTCCGTATTTTTACGGATGGGCGTCCGTGCCGTAGAAATGATAGAACGTGTCCTTTATTTTTAAATCCGGAATTACGGTACGGACTCCACATAGTAGTCTATGGGCGCTTCCGTAATTATGGACGGCTACAGATGTGTCGCTGTCTGTAATTACGGAAGCGTTGCTAGGCGACGCCAGGTTTGCAGATATTGCATATCATTTGTGGTTTTCTTTTTGCGGATCCGTAAATACGGCTGCGATATGGGCCGTATTTACGGACACCGTTCTGTATATATGCGGATGATTTACGGATACAGTATTTCCGAATGGCTGAAAAATCTGGTCGCGTGCACGGCCTCCAGGGTGATGTGGCTGTCGTGTACAATCCTGCCCGAGGGTACAACTGCATTGTCTTATGGGCATATTCGGCGCGGGGGGAGGGGGAGAGTAACATACTCAGGACTAGCAGACAGAGCTCCGTGACCAAACGCTGCTGCCATGACCGCCAAGATGGCTGACAATGATCGCGACTTCCGGCTGGGAAACCCTTTAGCGCTGGTCTGGCGAGCTGTGCGCCTCAGATGTCCTGTGTCTTGTATGAGTTCAGACTCCAGCAGGTATTACATTAACGTTTCCCGCGTTGTACAGATGAGGTGCGGCGGCTCGGAGCCTCGCGTGGACTGGACGTGTCCGAGTCTCTGCTGGAGAGGAAGATGGACGGACTGCGACAGGAACTGTCCAGCGAACTGCGCCACCTGGAGGAAAGAGTGAGAGATTCCTCCACCCGTGCGTCCAGCCCCTCGCTGCGCTCCGCCACCAGCATCCTACAGGAAGTGAATGAAACGTAAGTCATGGCGCAGCCTCCTCGCTGCCCGTCTGTGTCCATACAGGGGAGCGCTGCTGATTGTGTCGTAGCCGGAGACTGAAGAAATGCATTTCCCACAATTCAGCTCCGCTGTTAGGGGGCCCATCCCAAGTAGGAGACAGCAGAATTGTGAATGCAGCTCTGGATGTGACTGGTGTAGGAGAAATAATTTAACTAAGATCATTCCCTAAAGCCCACTGACTACATTCAGCCTCCCCTGGCCTGAAATTGCTGATAACAGTGAGTAATAGAGAGCCGTCAGCTGCACAGGTTGAGTGTCCCGGTGCCCCCCTCCTGTTATAAATATGATAACGTTCCAATTTTCACATTTCTTTGCAGGAAGAGGCTGATTTGGAAAGAATATGAAAGTCTCCGGCGAGACTCCGACTACATGCACCAAAGATTACGTGAGTGTCCGTGGGGGAGGGGAGCGCTCGCACTGACGGGTCTGCGTTTATTATAACGTGTAGTAAACGTCCTGCCACCGTGTTATTTCTCCTGTAGGACGACAGGAGGACGAGTTGCTGCGGCAAGTCTCAGACGGGCAGGAGATTAAGCGGGCACAAGAGAAAAATGCCACGGTAAGTGGGGGGTGGGATGCGGTGGCGCTGGTCGCTGTCAGTCCTATGTAAACTCTGTTCTCTCCCCCAGGTGCTGCAGAGGATACTGAGCAGCCATCAGACGCAGAGCCAGGAGCTGGACCGGGCACGGACGGACGCGCAGGGAGTGCAGCGAGATCTACTGCACATCAGGTACCGCCTGGATCCCAAATATCTGCCTCCGCCTCCACAAACCATTGCCGTCAGCGCTCGGCTGTTTCACGTTTCCCCTTGATGCCACCATTGAGCGTTACCTTCATCCATAACCTCCTCTACTTCATTCTGGTAAAATTCTGATAATCCGGCATGTCTGGCCCATCAAGGTTTGAGTGCGTGTATATACTTACACCAGGGGTCTGCCACCTTGGCACTCCAGCTTTTGTAAAACTACAACTCCCAGCATGCCCTGATGCCTTTTGCTGGAATAATAAAGCCTTTCATTGTCAAGGCATGCTGGGAGTTGGAGTGCCGAAGGTTGCAGCATCGCCACTGATCGTGTGTTGGCCCCAGTCCCGGGATATTAGAACAGCCCCCGAGGGCCACACCGCTCCCACTATCCCCAGCGCCAGACCATCCGGTAATATCCGGACAGATTGATGGTCTCGCACCCCTGATTATTTGTGGGGATTTCTTTGCTGAGTATTTATTTTGTATCCTTCTCCACAGATCGTCAATTGGAGACCTGAAGGAAGATGTGAGGATTCTGGAGGGGAAGGTTTCTGCCCACAGAGTGAAGAGTGACCAGCCCGGTCCGTACAATCCCAGACATGACTGCTTATAAAAGTCCTTATCAAATACTCCCTATATCTGGAGAGCGGTGATGTCACTGCTGTATAATATAACTTATATCTGGAGAGCGGTGATGTCACTGCTGTATAATATAACTGATATCTTGAGAGAGGTGATGTCACTGCTGTATAATATAACTGATATCTGGAGAGCGGTGATGTCACTGCTGTATAATATAACTGATATCTGGAGAGAGGTGATGTCACTGCTGTATAATATAACTGATATCTGGAGAGCGGTGATGTCACTGCTGTATAATATAACTGATATCTGGAGAGCGGTGATGTCACTGCTGTATAATATAACTGATATCTGGAGAGAGGTGATGTCACTGCTGTATAATATAATATATCTGGAGATCGGTGATGTCACTGCTGTATAATATAACTGATATCTGGAGAGAGGTGATGTCACTGCTGTATAATATAACTTATATCTGGAGAGCGGTGATGTCACTGCTGTATAATATAACTGATATCTGGAGAGCGGTGATGTCACTGCTGTATAATATAACTGATATCTGGAGAGAGGTGATGTCACTGCTGTATAATATAATATATCTGGAGAGCGGTGATGTCACTGCTGTATAATATAACTGATATCTGGAGAGCGGTGATGTCACTGCTGTATAATATAACTGATATCTGGAGAGAGGTGATGTCACTGCTGTATAATATAATATATCTGGAGAGCGGTGATGTCACTGCTGTATAATATAACTGATAGCTGGAGAGCGGTGATGTCACTGCTGTATAATATAACTGATATCTGGAGAGCGGTGATGTCACTACTGTATAATATAACTGATATCTGGAGAGCGGTGATGTCACTGCTGTATAATATATCTTATATCTGGAGAGCGGTGATGTCACTGCTGTATAATATAACTGATATTTGGAGGGTGGTGATGTCACTGCTGTATAATATAACCTATATCTGGAGAGCGGTGATGTCACTGCTGTATAATATACCTGATATCTGCAGAGAGGTGATGTCACTGCTGTATAATATAACTGATGGCTGGAGAGCGGTGATGTCACTGCTGTATAATATAATATATATCTGGAGTGGTGATGTCACTGCTGTATAATATAACTGATGTCTGGAGAGTGGTGATGTCACTGCTGTATAATATAACTGATATCTGGAGAGCGGTGATGTCACTGCTGTATAATATAACTGATATCTGGAGAGCGGTGATGTCACTGCTGTATAATATAACTGATGTCTGGAGAGCGGTGATGTCACTGCTGTATAATATAACTGATGTCTGGAGAGCGGTGATGTCACTGCTGTATAATATAACTGATATCTGGAGAGCGGTGATGTCACTGTTGTATAATATATCTTATATCTGGAGAGCGGTGATGTCACTGCTGTATAATATCTTATATCTGGAGAGCGGTGATGTCACTGCTGTATAATATATCTTATATATGGAGAGCGGTGATGTCACTGTTGTATAATATATCTGGAGAGTGGTGATGTCACTGCTGTATAATATAACTTGTTACTGTACATAATGCTATATAGACCCCGGACGTTCTGGGCAGAGACAGCTCAGCAGGTCGGCGTCCTCTTCTTCCTTGGATGACGTGCGCTCACGGATCAGCCTGGCCGACATCAGCTCTGAGGACACATCATACAGCCTGAGCGCTGCTACGGAGCGCTCCAGAGGTATCAGCAGAACTTCTCATTATAAACTGATTAAAAGTGCACCACTAGGGGGAGCTGAGGAGCCAGTACTATCTGTATGCAGTGAGCGCCCCCTTGTGGAGGCTGCAGTATTACCGCACTATTAGTGGCAGATTCCATTATGTGACGTCGTGTGATTAATTCTGTCACACGTGAGAGACGAGTCCGAGGCGCAGTTGACGCCATTGTTGCGGACTATTTGTGTCACGAATTGCATAGAGCAGATTTTTGTCACATTTTCATTGTTTTGCTGCTGCAGGGTCCAGAGAAAAATCCAGCACCAGCAGAGACCGGAAGAGCCGGAGCGAGCGCGACCTGAGTGACCACGACCTCAGCGATCGCGATCTGGATGACTTTTCAGACAGCGCCCCCGAACTCAATTTCAGTGACCTCTGAATGGTGGATGAATCACAGAACAATAAATCAGACCCTGCAGTGTCGCCCGGACCCCTAAAAATGATCGTCTGCCATGGGAGGGTTCATATGTCGCAGGTTGTTAACACTTCAGCTGCTGCTCAGGTCACCCATTCTTCGTGCATTTGTGAGTCCCTGGGAAGCGCCAAAGAATGCGGACAATGATCGCGGCAGTAATACCGGTGATCGGAACTATTCATGGCCGCTTGGGGGAGGGGCAGCCACTTTCTACCGTCTATAACAATCTAGACCCCAAAGAACTTCATACAATCCGCAGGACAGATGCTGAAATACTCTGTGCGGCTTTGTAATTTGCTGCTATATAAGTTTTATATCCAGGACTTTTTACTTTGATTTTATAGTAGTGTCATTTTTTTTTTCATTGCTGGGAATTTATAGAACAAAGGGACAATTTGCAGCATTTCCATGTAACGATGGGAATGATTGGGGGGGGGGGGGGGGGGCGCGCGCACACGCACGTAGATTGCACAGATCATCTCAAGAGAAGCCGTAATCTAAACCTTGTTTTTGTTTTGCAATATTTTCCATACAACCTGTAGTGTAAAGTATGGAGGTTTTCATTCTGGTAACAACGGCTACGTTCAGTGACTCATAGATCTCTACTGTAATTATGTTTCTTGTAATTCTATTTTTATATGGGGGGGGGGCGGGGCGGGGCGGGGCGGGGCGGGCTTTGTTGCTGCTGAGACCGCACACCTGTAATATATTATATCTATAGGCGAAAGTGGATTTAAAGGGGCAGTCCGGGCATTATTAATTGATGGTGTATCCTTATAGGTCAATATCAGATCGGTGGCGGTGTGACTTCTGGCACCCTCCACCGGTTTACTTGCATGGGACCGGAACGGCAATCCCAGGCACAGCCGCTACGAAAATGTACGGCACTGCCTGTAAACTAGGAAAGCCATGACCCATTTAGCCTGCTGATTGTGGGGGTACCGGGAGTTGAACCTCCAACAATCTGATATTGATGACTGATCCTAAGGATAGGCCATCAATAAATAATTCCTGGACATCGCCTTTCAGGCCTCGTTCACACTATTTGACATCTGCCTAAAAAAGTTTTTATTATTATTGCAGCGCGGTTTTTCATCACAGGTCTGTAATTAAATTATTATTTGTGTAATACAAAAAAGCCTCATGACAATTCTCCACATCGTGTTCTATTCAATTTAAAGGCAAAAAACGCCGAAAACAAAACACGAATCCTATGAAACACAAAGAAACGAAGTGTGCAGCTGTGATGTGTTTTACAAGTCATTTCCGGTTTTGTTTTTTTCTCTTTTTCATCATCCAAATCACAATGTGAACAAAGCCAAACATGGAGGCAGGTCCTAGATGTCACCGAACCGCCATCCGAGACGCCGGCAGCTTTGGAGATCTGTGTGCCGGCTGTGGCTCGGGTACTAGTTATTAATGTCTGAGATAGTATAATATAAATCTATCGTTTATTATAACGTGGGTTGAGCAGAGCTGATCCGGCGTGATTTATACTGTACAGCTATGGAGGAGAATGGCGTGTAGCGACCACATGGATGAAAGCAATAAATGGACTCTGATAATCGCACTTGTCTAGAATATATTCACCCCATTAAGGAGGCCGTGGATTATTATTAACCAGGTGTAAAGCTCTATATCATGTCATATACTCCAGTCACATCCAGAGCTGCATTCATAAATCTCATGGTTCCGTTACATCTTAGGCCCACGTTTCACTGCCCCCTGCTGGTTCAGGGTCTGCTCTGGTACAAAGTACAGTGCATTGTGGGATCGGGGAATGATAAATACTGCTTTGGATGTGACCAGAGTAGAAGATCTGGTGTAATTTGTGACGAAGGGAAAGTCGATACTAAAGTTATTCAGCTTTTATGGAGATTTAAGCAGTGAACAGATAAAGGTGTAAGGTGAGGGCTGCATCGGAGACCACCATTTATTTTAATGGAGGGGGGGGCTCCAGGTCCTAACAGGGTGTGTACCTCTTTAAAAGGGGTTGCGTTCTTTGTAACGCAGCTCGATAGAATATTATGACCCCTGTGGAGTCTTCACCTTTAAGCCACTTCCGCACGGCAAATTCCTCCGCCATGAATCCTCTTGTTTTGCTACAGATTCACCTCAGATTTCACCCGTTATATTGGAAGGGGCGAGATGTGCCGTGTAATGCGACAGACATTGACGCACATGAGACGTGTACAATCTGCAGTCGTTCCTGTGCCGACGCGCCTAAGTCTATAGTCACATGACGGTTAAAAGCAGCCGTGTGACACTGACAGCCATGTTCAGTACAACATAGTTCTCGGTGTAGTCACACGGCCGGTTTATAGCTCGCCAATATTGGCTGACAAAAGAAACGCCCGTCAAAACAGACGGCCAGGAATTGAATGAAACTGGAAACGCCGATGCAAAACGTTTCAGTCCTTGGAACGTGCCAAAGAATGTGGACAATGATTGCGGCAGGAATACCGGTAGACATGGATGCAAAACGGCCAGTTGATTTCTTCCAGACCTTCCCATAGATGGCGGTAGTGACATTTTTCCTACTTTTTTGTAGAGCTTTGATGACTGCCTCCGACAATCTTTTGGCTTTCAGTATCAGGCCCTCAGTAGCCAGGCTGCTAAGTGGCCCCTGATAGAGAAGATCCGGGAGTGATGGTAGTATCAAAGGATCTGTTATTTTCACTGTTTAGGAGACCAAACCAGGGCCCTTTTTGGCCATAGAGGAGCGATCAAAATAAGACTGGTTTTTCTCTAGTCGGAGTCTCTGTAAAACCCGAGGAATCAGGGGATAGGAGGGAAGGCATACGCTGGACTGAACGACCATTTGTGATCTAGCGCGTCTACTCCTATGGAATTTTCTTTGGGGTTCAGAGAAAATAAATTTGAGTTTTGGCGTTTCCCTGGTTGACAAATAGATCTACTTCTGGGACACCCCACCACAAATCCGTTCAACGGTTTTAGATTTAGGATAATCCAGTCTTTCCCGTTGGGTTTCCTGACCAAGAAAAGACGTGAGTAGTGGCCGAGACCTCTTTCCCTGATGGGCACGAGATATCACCATGTATAAATTTTTTTTTAGGCCTTCTGACAGACGACTATAGAGTAAGAGATGGGTTATGACCCTTTTGTTCAGGGGGGTAGGAGGAGAACTCCGTTTTGAGCCCTTCTAATATAGAATTCAGGATCCATTTGGGGGAAGAGGTTTTTCCATTGTGGACAAAAAAAAAGTGCCGTTCTGCCTCCCACTTCCCTGGCGTCGTTGTCTATCTTGGTTAGGTCTGTTCGGGTTCCTTCCTCTTGCCCCTCTGGGGTCGCTCCACCTGCCAGATTTACCTTTTCCCCTATAGGATTATGGTTGATTACAAGAAGGGCAAAAAACCTGTTTCTTTTTGGACCTCGAGGTTCGGGAAGGGTTTTCTTTTTATCGGATGCCTTCTCTAAAATGGTATCTAGATCTGGACCGAACACTCTCCTTGAAGGGGCATAGCGCCGTTTGAGTCGATCCCCAGACCCCCATTTTTAGCCACAGGGCTCTTCTTGTGGTGTCGGCGTACACTCGCTCTAGAGGATATTTTTTATGGCTTCTGCGGCGGCATCCGCCAAAACACTGGTGGCTTTGGCATGAAGGGGGACTGACGATAACATCTTCCCCAGGAGTGCCCTCTGAGGAGAACCTCACGTTGATCGAGACATCTAAACATAGATCGGACTACACCGGTGGCCCCGACATTCATCTGTACTAGCGCTGCGGACACTTCCCAGGATTTTTGGAGGAGACATCAGCCTTCCTGTCTAATGGCTCTTTTAGTTGGGCAGAGTCCTCATATGGGAGAATAGTCCCTTTTCCCATCTGAATATCAATTTTTGGCATTTCAGACCAGGATTTACTTTCCTCCTCATCCTGGGGGAATCTCTCCAAGTCCATGAGATATATTGAGATTTGTTTCTCTGGAAACTTCAATTCATCCCCAATAAGTCCTGAGGTTTTTGTGTATTGGAAACCCTTGGTTTCTCTGGGTTGTTAGGCCGGCAGACATCTCATCCTGGACAGAGCGTGATCCTTGGACTTCTTCCACCCCATTGTACTTCACTGCCCCTGGGAATTCAACCATAAATTCAGATGAGAAAAAAAATATTTCTCTTCTTTCTGTGGTGTGGAGACGGATGAATCTCTCCGTCCTCTAGCACAGCCGATACCGAGGAACTAAGGCTGGGTTCACACACCCTATTTACAGACGTAATTCGGGTGTTTTAGCCTCGAATTACATCCAAAAATACGGCTCCAAAGCGTCAAACATCTGCCCATTCATTAGAATGGGGTTACAATGTTCTGTGCCGACGGTCATTTTTTTTTTTTTTGCCGCGCCGCTGTCAAAAGACAGCACGTAAAAAAAGACGCCCGCATCAAAGTAGGGACTGTCACTTCTTGGGACGTATTTTCAGCAGTTTTCCATAGAAAAACCGCTCCGTAATTTCAGGCGTATCGGACGTGTACACATACATTTACCGCCACCTCCAGAACCTGAATTCTCTCCCACCATGATTTCTCATTTTTTGGTGTGGGAGGAATGCTTGAGAAAAGCGTGTCAGGGGATTGTATCTCCGGTTTAACCATCCCTTTAGTTCCCTCCAGTAAAGATGGCCGCTCACCCGGATAACTTTCTATACACATTTGACAAATTTCTTATTCGAAGATAATTTTGAGTGCATAAAGCACATCTACAGAACAGGGTTTTTTGGCCTTTGAAGGGGGCTCTTTTTCCTCCTATACACAAACCGGATTAAGCCGGCGCGTTGTAAGCAAAACCGGTCTCACCCCCTTCCCTGGAACAAACTTACAGATCCAGAGGCCACGCAAGGCTCAGAAGAACCAGATGTAAGGGTCGGAATATCCATCCCAAGGAAAGACTTAACAATCCCCAAAACAGTGGTCAGTAGCAGAGATCCCACCTGAAAAAACAGGGAGTCAGGAGGAAATTCTCTGAAACCAGCTCCATAATTTTCAGTGGTTTTGACTGTGTGTGAACATACCCTTACTCTTCCCATGGCTTCAGGCCTATAAATATTGTGCGCTCTGGGGGTTGCCATGGTCGCATTAGACTACCTGCATTGACTTCCTGTCACATGACCTCCACACGTGTTCTATGAGAAGTCACATGACAGGAAGTCCCCACACAGCTGCTTTTTTACCGGCTTTCCTTACAGTCCCAGGAAATGATCACACCAGCGTGTGAAGAGATCTGTGGGAAATGACTGCCGCAGGACGAGGGGATGTAGCCTCACCGACTCAGCGCAGGACGCGACCGTCTAAGGAGCCACAGACACCGGGTCATTCCCAGAAGAACTTTAATTGGTCTTTACAAAAATTGCCAGTCACAAGGAATGTTACAACAGACGTAACGCCATCCCGCAGACGGCGGCGGCCGCCATATTCTACATCACTGCATTATAAAACGTTCCTGAAATACATTAAACTTTCTATAGAGGGCCGAGACCCCCCAACTACGACGGGCAGCAGCGCCTGCCTTTACTTTTGCTTGGAGAAATACTCCTTGCTCTTCTGGACGTCGGGCTTGATGGTGTCACTTCCGGGTTTCCATCCGGCCGGGCAGACTGCAACAGACAAGAGCGGCAGCCGTTACAACAGAAGCGTCAGCGCTACGAAATCCACCCAAATTAAAGGGCCAGTCCAGAATTATGTAAGTAAAGCACAATCATTGTATCATGTATGAAGAAAATTCTGCAATATTGTATCAGCGGTGGGAGGGGGGGATTTATTAAGTCCTTTAACCCCTTCGTGACCAGCCCATTTTAGGCCCTAATGACCAAGCTATTTTATTCGTTTTTCTATAGTCGCATTCTAAGAGCTATAACGTTTTTATTTTTTCGTCTACATAGCTGTATGAGGACTTGTTTTTTGCGGGATTAGTTGTGCTTTTTAATGGCACCATTTTTGGGTACATATAATTTTTATATTAACTTTTATTAACCTTTTTGGGGGGGGGGGGGATAAAAAAAAACTGAAATTCCGCCATTGTTCTATGCGTTTTTAAATTGACGCCGTTCACTATGCGACGTAAATAACATGTTACCTTTATTCTCTGGGTCGGTACGATTACGGCGATACCACATATGTGGAGGTTTTTATGTTTTACGACTTTTGCACAATAAAAACACTTTTGAACTAAAATTATTTGTTTTTGCCTCGTCGCTTTCCAAGAGCCGTAATTTTTTTATTTTTCCATCAATGTAGTGATTTTTTTGGGCTTGTTTTCTGCGGGACAAGACGTAGTTTTGAATGGTACTGTTTTGGGGTGCATGGGACTTATTGATTCATTTTTATTATGACTTTTTTGGGGGGCAATGGAAAAAAATTGCAATTTCGCCATGGTTTTTTGCGTTTTTTTTTACGGTGTTCACTTTGCGGTTTAAATTACCTATTAACTTTATTAATGGAGTCATTACGGTCGCAGCGATACCACATATGTGTACTTTTATTTATTTTTTTTACACTTACTAAATAAAACCACTTTTTATGGGAAAAAATTGATTTTTTTACTGTACTTTTTATTAATAATCTTTATTTCACTTTGATGACTGATTTTATTAGTCCCACTCGGGGACTTTACTGTGCGATATTCCGATCGCTGCTATAATGCTCTGGTATACTTCGTATACCAGAGCATTATTGCCTGTCAGTGTAAATCTGACAGGCAATCTGTTAGGACGTGCCTCCGGCGCGTCCTAACAGGAATATGTCCAGGGCAGACCTGGGGGCTTTTATCAGTCCCCCGGCTGCCATGACACCCCATCGGAGACCCGCGATTTCATTCGCGGGCCGCCGATGGGTGACAGAGGGAGCGCACGCCCTCTGTAAACAAAGTTAAATGCCGCGGTCGCTATTGACGGCGGCATTTAACGGGTTAAAACGGCCGCGATCGAAGTAAACTTCGATCGCGGGCGTTGGAGCAGGAGCTCAGCTGTCATCAGACAGCAGAGCCCCGGCTCCTGCCTGTACGGGAGACCCGTGCAGGACTTAGACTAGGCTGACGTGAAAAGGCGTCAGCCTAGCCTAAAGCCCATTAGTGAATCACGTGAAAAGGCGTATTGGTGGTCACTAAGGGGTTAAGAATTGGCGTAAATTATGGCACAAATCTACGGCTGCTGAATGTGCACCAAATTACAGTGACATTCTATGGCAGCGCAGTTTAGTTGCAGATTAGGGTGTGAAACAGTCTTCATTAATTCCCCTTGGTCTTAATTCCTGACCATTTTCAACATGTGTTTGCTGTCAGTGACTGGAAACTATTAGATCAGTGTTGGGAAAACAAAACCTCTGAACCCAACGCGTATCACACATCTGTCTCCTGTCCTGAGGATTGTCTAGACCGGATACAATTGTAATTTATCATTTTTAGCCTCTGGAGATAAATAAAAAAGGTTTCCATTCATTGACAGCAAAAAGATATTTAAAATAGTGAGGAAATGAGAAAAAGAATAAAATATATATATATTAGGAGTCTATCAGAAAGTTGCAGAACTTTTCCATTATGATAAAGCTTCATTTACATAGGACTGACCGGCGAGCTCCGTATCTCACATGCTGGGAAGGAGTCCGCTACAAATCAATGCGGATCAGACGGATTATTAGATCCTGTAGTCCAGTCCTCAGGTCTCCCCGGACGGTCAGGTTTTATGGGCGATATAAATGGCCGGCACACGAGGAACGGCCGCTGGTGTTTTCTGGATATCCTGACATGTCGGGGGAGGGGGGACCCGAGGACTGGAGGGCAGACGAGACCATAGACTGATATTTATGGTTTTATATGAAGGGTCATTGTGCAGAGAATTGTTCTACGTTCTTCCCGTCCCAGTCCTCCAGACAAAGACCCCACAACTTTATACATTTGGTGGCCGCAGCAGATCGTTATTGTATGTTTTACAAAGGAAAAAAAAAAAAAAAAAAAAAAAAAAGTTAGAACATGGTGACAATTTGAGCCAACTTGTCTACTGAGCAGGGGAGGGGGGGGTGCTTCTTTTTTGCAGGACGAGCTGTAGTTTATTGGTACTATTTTGGGGTACAGGCATTTTTGATCACTTAACTCCATTTTTTGGGGAGCGAGGTGACCAAAAAACAGCAGTCGAGTCTTTTACGGCAGTCACCAAGCTGGTTAAACATTATATTCTAATCGATTGGACGCGGTGATACCAGTTATCCGAACTACTAGGGGGGGGGGGGAATATAAAACAAATGGGTAAAGAGTTTATTTATTTTTTACGTACATTAAAAAACAACTTTAATGCACTGGTTTTATCCTGGGGGACTTAAAGCGGCGATCGTTGGATCACTGGCACTATATACTGCAGTACTAACGTATTGCAGTATATAGTGATTAGGACAGGTTTTATAGATGGCAGAGCTGATGGCATTGATCGATTAGGACCCCAGACTGCCATGACGAACATTGGCACCCGCCATAGCATTGCAGGGGTCCTACAGCATGTCCGAGGGGGATGCAACCCTCATTTTAACGCCTTAGTCGCGATTGACCGTGGCATCTAATTGACTTAACAGGCGGAATCAGTGATCCTGGATGGCGCTGGTTGCAGTGAGGTGTCCTGCTGAGTATGGAGTGCGCTCAGCCCATGAGCCCGCTCCATACTTCCCCTTCACAGCTGCCATGTACCATGTCGCTAAGGGGTTAAATGAATAAAATCCAAATATTGAAGACCTGCCGCTGCTGCCTCCATGCGCTATAACCCCCCACCCCCAAGGACTGAGACGGTCAGAGTGCGACACAGGATTGGTAATTAGGATTTATGGTCGGCCTCTGATCAGCGGCTGTTACCCCATCACAATGTCTGTCCAGGGCACCACACACCGCGGCATCTGGAAAATTAGAGAGAAATTCTGACGAATCCGAGATCTGTTGTGTCTTGACGGGACTCTGTACTGTGCCCTAATTACCAAGTCACGCCCGTCACACCCAAGAGGGAAGGAATTAACACCTACAGGGGATTTCCCCAGACGAGCGCCCGCACAGCGACACGCTGGATATATCAGGGGGGGCCAGCAAAAGGGCCCCAGTAATCTCACCTGATCTATTCTGTGGACAGGGGTGATTAACAGTATTCGTAAAAAACATCAGTTAAGATCTCTGCTTGCCGGCAATAAACGGGAAGAGTTTTGCCAACATCCTGAATATCTGTCCTGTTGACATCCAACTGACACAGGAACATGACGACTTGTTACAAGAGCGCTGATGCATTGTAACAATCTGCAGCAGTTTAACGCACATAGTCAAGATGGGTTTTCAGTCTGTTTGCTGTCAGTGAATAGGCACATTCTTATTTACATGCCAGGATCTTGGGGGGGGGGGGCGCTTCCCTATAAGACCACCACCCAATGCAGAGGTTTCACTGTATATTCTAAAGCAGCAGAATGTTAGAAAGTTATTGAACCCCTGTAGTATCCTGGGAATGGGGGTCCTGGCGGTATTGGGGGGGGGGGGGGGGGTAATCGCTCATGGGACCTTCAGTCTGATCTGGAATATCACAGCAGAATTATATGACCTGAAAACCCATAAGAGAATGAGGTACACTGGACCTCAAACCTCAGTGGATTCATAGTGAAGTCCCCCCAGACCCCCTGCAGTTGCACCGGCTTCATACAATGTCCTCACGGGCCACTCACCTTCACCATACTTGTCCGTGTGCTGGAAAGCCTGAACCAGCCGCAGGGTCTCATCCACCGAGCGGCCGACGGGCAGGTCATTAATGGTGATCTGACGCAGGATTCCTTTATCATCCACAATGAAGAGGCCTCTGAACCGAGAAAAGAGGGAGAGGTCAGCATCATGAGGAAACCCCTAACCCAGAGATTAGAAGTGGTCGGAGCAGCCCTTTATAAGAGCTCTTATCTGAAAGGGTTAACTTAAAGGAGTCTCAGACAAACTCTAAAATCCCTGTAGGTCTGGCAGAGCGAGATTTCTAGAAGTTACTGAGCCGGATTTGCAGTTTGCCAACACAACTGGGGCCCTGCGCCCCCGAGGCCCATAGCTCCCCCTGCAGCACATTAGAGTAATGGCAGCTCACTCCACCATGGCCTCAGCTGCTGCAGAACACCAAACATTCTTCTCACCTGAATGAGATCCCCTCGTCCTCCTTGAGAACACCGTAGTCCTGTGAGATTGTGCGCAGAGTGTCGGCTACCAGGGGGATCTTCATGGGGCCCAAACCGCCATCTTTCCGGGAAGTGTTGGTCCTGAGCAGCAGATACAGGAGGTTAAGGGCAGAACCCACATAACGAGAAATTAACAGAACTTTTAAACTGAGCTTAAATTTGTATAAGACCGGGCAGCGGCCCTTTCAGGTTACTGCGGGCACATGACCGGTTATCACCACACAGACCACGACAAGGAACGTACCAGGCCAAGTGGCAGAAGTGAGAGTCCACGGACGCACCGATGACCTCGCAGTTTATCTTCTTGAACTCCTCCACGCGGTCGCTGAAGGCGATGATCTCCGTGGGGCAGACGAATGTGAAGTCCAAGGGGTAGAAGAAAAACACGATGTACTTTCCTGCAGGGGGATGAAAATCCAATCACCACGTCATAATACGATCATGTGACTCCTGACTCCACCCCCTCGCCATCCACAAACCCATTTTTAAAACGTTGCTCGGCACTTCATAAGATTTTCCTTTGACAGTCATGCCCTGCACGGAGTGTCCCTTTAAGATTTACACAAACCTAGAAAACCCCTCTAAGTACCCGCATGACCGATACTGGAGGGCGGCAGAGTTTTCATTGCTAATTAATGAACTTTCTGTATTTGTGACTTTTCGGTGCATTGGAATTTAAAGGGATCCGTTCCTGTTTTCAGTAAACCATTGTGGGGGAGGGGGGTGACAACTTCTGCAAACATTACTTTATATAAACACTTACTGGGTGCTGCATACCGCCAACCCCCCCCCCCCCCCCGGTGATAGCAGCCGATCATGGGGGTCCAGCTTACATTAGTGGACAATCCCTTTAAGTCACTGATGCTACAAGTGATCACTTCACAGCGCCAGGTTTTACAAGGGGAGACGGACGACACTTAAGCCACAAACCTCTATAGCTCGAGAACTTCAGGTCTTGGAATTGTCCATCGGGCATCACGGCCTTTGCAGTAAAGTCCGGAGCAAGTTTACCAATTTTAGCGTTTCCGGCAGACATGTTGATTTAGTCTAAAAGGGGAAAAAAAATAAGTCAATTAATGCCAACGCACCGCGCAGCTAAACATAAGATTCATCCTCCGTCACAAATTAAAAGCCACTGGATTAAAAAGGATCATGTGACTCGGGCGAACGGTGCAAGAACTCGAGGAATCGGCGGCAGAGTTGGAATTTCTAGAGCGACGATCACAAGGACGACCGGAATCTGGACCCTGAGACTAGATCTAAAGGGGCACTCCACCCCGGCCATACAAAGATGGAGGACCCTTCTAAGGAGACCACACACCTCGCTGGCACCCACACCCCAGTGCTAGGGACGGACCACCTACACTTTTGCCCCTTGGCATCAGTATGGGCTCACCAGTCCTCTATAATAAGAGTCACTGCGCCCTCTGATCAGGTCACTCTAGGTGATCTACATCTACTAAAATAGTTTAAACTTTTTTCCTTTAAAATGGACATGTCATACTCTAGTTACATCCAAAGCTGCATCCAGTAACATCTAGATAAATAACCTTCCTAGACCTGTGAGAATTCCCTGGAAAAAAAAAAAAAAAAAAAAAGAAGACGGCAGAGGTGTGGGCTTGGCATGGACTTCCTGAATACACTATTGGGCCACTAATTAGAGGCACTTTTACACTGGCCAATAAATCGGACAAATGGGGGTTGTGGGGAGCGCTCGTTCCAGACCATTGCTCGGTGTGAACGCTCGTTAATCTACTGATCGGATCATTTTAAAAAGTAAATTGTGGTGGTCGGCAGAACATCTTGGTGTAAACAGGAGACGCGCTGCCGACATAACGGATGGGGGGGGGAGATGAGCAATCGGAGTAACGAGCGCTCGTCCCCATCCATAGCTCCGTGTGACAGGAGCAAACCAGCGCCGGTAAACGAGCCGTCTCGTTGACACAGAGGACCCTTAATTACAGAAGTCTGTCCAGCAATGATGGGGGTATTACTGAGCGCTGCACCCACTTCATTATGGGGCTCGGGGGGGGGGGGGGGGGGTGTTCGGAGAGGAGTTACAAAAACAGAACCAACTACGAAAAATCCCTTGAAACAAGCAGACCCCATAATAGAGGAGCGCAGGTCTCAGGGGTGTCTTAAAGGTACAGAGCGCTGATCTATAAAATAGAGAGAACGGTGGAGAACGCAGCGATCAATGTAATAACCAGGTGTCTCCGGCGCAGAATATCCTTCACTCCTCTTCTCGCAGTATCTGCTGACGGAAAGTGGTGTAAATGTATAAATATGTGACCCCCTTCCCAGCTCTACGCCCTGTATACATAGGATGCCGGATACGCCCGCGGCCTCCAGTCTTCTGCCCGGGGAAAAACAAGTCACACCAAGAATATCCCAGCGCAGACAGTTCATCATCCTACAGGAGGCGGAAGCTGCGGAGACCGGAGTGACGGACGGGCTGCAAGAATTGGTCACCCTGGATCCTGGTGTCTGTGATAAATGTGAAGCGTCAGCAGCCGCGGTTTCTGCCGTCCACGCAATTTACTCCGCACTTTAAGTCATTCATTAACTTGCACTTGCGGTCGAGGTTCACGTCTTCCACCGCCACAGATCCAAGCATCAATAACCGCTTTCTGGATTCCAAAGGGCAACAAACAGCGATCCTGCCCTGGACATACCAGCGA
The DNA here is from genome assembly GCF_050947455.1 of Rhinoderma darwinii. Classification (NCBI taxonomy): domain Eukaryota; kingdom Metazoa; phylum Chordata; class Amphibia; order Anura; family Rhinodermatidae; genus Rhinoderma; species Rhinoderma darwinii. The sequence continues at coordinate 3,979,146 of NC_134693.1, forward strand.
GCGCGGTCACCCCGCAGCACAGAGGAATTTACAGAGTTTAACGTAAAGTCACGAACCTATCGACCCGCAACACGATAATGTTTACAGGCAGTTTCCGCTTTTATGTAATCACTGACATAACAGTCCACAACTTTCTAATGACAAGTTTCAATGCCTGACCATTTAAAAGCTCTGTGCTTGCAGTCAGTGAATGGAAACATTTGGCCTAGTCCTACTGGCACTGCTGCAAGTCTACGCGTATCAGTTTGTAAGGGGGCATGCTGACCAATAGATGGTATATCCACAGGATACATCAAGGTCTCATAGGTGGGGGTTCCGCCTCTAGGCCTGTGACCCCCTTCAACAATCCAACTTATCCGCGAGCGAGAGAAGAAAGCAGTGCAAGCATCTTATGGAAACGCCAGAACCGTCCGAACACTCCATGAGGAATGCAGCTGTGTGAGCAGGACTAGGCCAGGGCAAAGTTTGCCTCAGCGAATGGGAAAACAGTTTGAATTCCAGCAGCAAGCAGAGTTATTGAAAAGAGGTGAGGAAATGAAAGCCTATTAGAAAGCTGCAAGAGTTCATTATACAACGATTCAGTGTCATTTACATAAAACCTTGTAAAGGACTCGGCCGAAGTTATAAACCGTTAGTTATACCGGAGCAGCTACCGAGTATCCACTGAGCAGGACGTATCCAAGCCAAGTCCTGAGATACACTGGAGGTTTCCACATGGAACAATATCACCCACATAACATTACATAGAGTGACTGCCAATAAGTGAAGGGCCTTCAAAGAAAAACCGCCAGTAACTCTCCACAGAAACCGCCGGTAACTCTCCACAGAAACCACCGGTCACTCCCCACAGAAACCGCCGGTCACTCTCCACAGAAACCGCCGGTCACTCTCCACAGAAACCGCCGGTCACTCTCCACAGAAACCGCCGGTCACTCTCCACAGAAACCGCCGGTCACTCTCCACAGAAACCGCCGGTCACTCTCCACAGAAACCGCCGGTCACTCTCCACAGAAACCGCCGGTCACTCTCCACAGAAACCGCCGGTCACTCTCCACAGAAACCGCCGGTCACTCTCCACAGAAACCGCCGGTCACTCTCCACAGAAACCGCCGGTCACTCTCCACAGAAACCGCCGGTCACTCTCCACAGAAACCGCCGGTCACTCTCCACAGAAACAGAAAAAAAAATTTGAAAATCTGAAATAATCCTCAAGAAATACGGAGCTAGACTCCAGTTACCGATAGTGAAAGACGACTTGTGCTTTATTAGGAGGAAAATAATCCAGACATGGCGGACAGTGCTAGATATCCGATACCAAGTACAGCGCAACACACGGCGGACAGCGCTATTCTAGATAAGACTGATACAATGTAACACGTGGCGCGCGCTCCAGACATGAAACATTGTATCAGGACGGATATAGTAACAGGAGCCGTACAATACTGGATACAATGTAACACCCGGCGACTCCTGGTCCAAACGCTCCGACGCTGCCAGTAAAGAGGATTCCGCAACCTCCGTCTCCTGCCAAATTCTCTGTCATCAGCATCACAACAACGAACTATTGTATTCATAGCGGCTGGGTCCTCCGCGTCCAGGACGGGCCCCTGTCGCAACACAATCCCGGGGCCCTGTCGCAGCACGTCCCGGGGGCCCCAGAGTCAGGATCAGTTTTGAGCCAAAAGGCAGGAACAGTTTACAGAAAAGACTGTTCCCCTCCTGTGACCCCGTCTACAGGCAGATATTGGGGGCCGCACGTTACTGATGTGAGGAGGCGCCGGCCATGTCCGCCGATATCGTTATTAGTTATGGACGGTGCGTGGACTTTGAGGACCCATCCCCCGCCTGGAATTCTCGTGTTTATAAGACAAATATCCGGCTGCACATTGTTCCTGGTTAGAACATCTCCCAGGGCCCTCCAGACACTACCACCCCCAACATGCTCTGACACACACTGGGAGTTGTAGTATCCCCAACATGAGGACAGTCTAAGGGCTTATTCACATGAACAGGATAATCGGCCGGCAGTTTTCTTTAACATCCATCACACGGCTGCGTTCAAATTAATAACTTACGGGGCTGTTCACACGGGCGGTTTTTTGGGACCATGTGAATGGCCTGTGAGAGAAAACCAATAATTTGTGCCCCTTCTCAGATCCCTCAATAGACGCAACGTGATCGTCAAGTTTGATCTCTTCGGCTGACACTACACGAGCGAGCAGTAGAACCTAGTTTTAGGCCGCCCCCCTGATCGGACAGTTTAGTCTGGCGCGTTGATGGTTGGATCATATGAACAATGGCAGACGATTAATTGGCCGCGCTCCAGCCGATAGTTGTGGACGGCGACCGAGGGTTCCTGATCAAAAACGCACAAGACCTAAAATAAAGCGCGCAGGAGGGCAGACCATAGATCGTATATACAGGAGGCAGCGGACATAACTGCTGTGTATATGGGTTGGGGGTCATACATGCTGCACATGTTCCCCTATAGACACAGCCCCCTCCCCCTGCAGGTTATGAAAGAGGAAACGCTCAGCCACAAATCACATCTCCAGACTTACACAATGCATACACAGAAGTGCGACATATACGGGACAAAGAAGCGCGACATTGACAGTGATTGACAGCACAGAATTAACTCCTCGTGCGCCGGTCTCCGGGGGGGGGGGGGGGTACAGCCGGTTTTGTCCGGAAACTCCATCTCCTCTGCGCCAAGACAGGTGCAGTAAAGCGCGGGCGCGGAAGGTGAAAGTGCCAATAACCCTCCCCCATCCCCGAGTGTTACTCACAGTGCGGGTGCTCGGTCCGTACAGCAGGCGAGAGGAGAGGCCGCGTGAGCTCCCTATATACTGCTGATGCCTGGCACCGCCCCTCACGCTGCTCCTCCCCTTTCTGCAGAGCATCACTGTCCCCACGCGCTGCAGAGGATCTCACCCCGCTTCTCCAGTTACAGAACATCTCAGACTTCATCTACAGGAAAACTCTACCTCCTCTCCTTGCTACAGAGCATCTCTCCCTCGTTGCAGAGTAGCATCTGCAGCACATTTCATCTCTACCTGTTGCAGAGCATCTCACCCCTATCCTGCTGCTCCTACACAGTACAGGGGGTTTATATGGAGAGATTATTCAATAGAGATGTTTTTTTTCTATTCAAATTGAACACCCACCTGCAGAACATCTGTCCTTTCTCTTATGGCTGCAGAGCATCGCAGCCCGTTCCCCTATTTATACTTGTTTATAATTTGTTTCTTTTTTGTAGTCATGTGACCTGTTGTTTGTTACGTCACGCTCTCCCACATGGGGACGCTACCCCTCAAACGAGGTGAGAAAGTTCCAGCATTTGTGAAATGACGTCAGTGACGTGAAATTAGGGCATGTTCACACGGAGTCTTTTCGGACTGTAAATGTCCAAAAAACAGCTGAAAAATCGGACGCAGAACGCCTCCAAACATCTGCCCATTGATTTCAACGGGAAAAACGGCGTTCTGCTCCGACGGGGCGTGTTTTACGCGGCCGTTTTTCAACTAGACATAGACTCTATAGAAAAACAGCTGCAAAAACAGCCGTTAAAAACGCAGCGAAAAACGCGACTTTGATTAAAAAACGTCTGAAAATTAGGAGCTGTTTTCCCTTGGAAACAGCTCCGTATTTTCAGACGTTTTTTATTTTGTGTGTGAACAGAGCCTAACAAATGTGGAAAATTACGGAGGCCGGCGGTCAAAACGCCAGAGCGTGTGATCACTATGGACGCTCTTGTGATGAGCCTCACCTGTTGCTTTACTCACGGATCCGGGAGAGCAGCAGCTGCCATCACTTCAGCCTATCCACAGGGTTGTGCCTGCTCAGCATATCCTGACCAGGTGAGCCGTTCAACTTTATGTTCATCCAAACCCACTAAGGTTCCACGCTATGGAGCGCCATCTTTTTCTCTTTTAATTATCAATGTATAAGAGGGTCCGACACCTTGGACCCACAAATTAGCAGAACGAAGGGGCAGTTGTTTATTCAGTCACAGCGCCGTACGTCCTGGTGTGGCTGTGTCTGGTACTACGGCCCTGTTCGCGTAGATAAGTTGAGCTGTAGTACAACTGTATGTAAGGTGCTGATCGGTTGGGGTCCCAAGGGTTGGACCCCACTCATTGTACTTTAATAGCCTATCCTATGGATCAGCCATTAGTTAGTAGTCCCCTTTTAAGAAGACATCCCTGGTGGTCTAGGGTTGTGAGGGATTTAGTGGAGATATCCCTGGTAGTCTAGGGTTGTGAGAGAGTTAGTGGAGACATCCCTGGTGGTCTAGGGTTGTGAGGGAGTTAGTGGAGATATCCCTGGTGGTCTAGGGTTGTGAGAGACTTAGTGGAGACATCCCTGGTGGTCTAGGGTTGTGAGGGAGTTAGTGAAGACATCCCTGGTGGTCTAGGGTTGTGAGGGATTTAGTGGAGACATCCCTGGTGGTCTAGGGTTGGGAGGGAGTTAGTGGAGACAGCCCTGGTGGTCTAGGGTTGTGAGGGATTTAGTGGAGACATCCCTGGTGGTCTAGGGTTGGGAGGGAGTTAGTGGAGACATTCCTGATGGTCTAGGGATCTGAGGGAGTTAGTGGAGACATCCCTGGTGGTCTAGGGTAGTGAGGGAGTAGGTGGAGACATCCCTGGTGCTTTAGGGTGGTGAGGGAGTTAGTGGAGACATCCCTGCTGGTCTAGGATTGTTAGGGAGTTAGTCAAGACATCCCTAGTGCTCTAGGATTGTGAGGGAGTTAGTGGAGACATCCCTGGTGGTCTGGGATTTAGAGGCATAGGTGGAGACATCCCTGGCGGTCTAGGGTTGTGAGGGAGTTATTGGAGACATCCCTAGTGGTCTAGGGTGGTGATGGAAATAGGGGAGACATCCCTGGTGGTCTAAGGTTGTAAAGAAGTTATTGGTCTAGGATTATAAGAGAGTCAGTGGAAACATCCATGTGATCTGGGGTTGTGAGGGAGTTAGTGGAGACATCCCTGGTGGTCTCGGGTTGTGAAGGAGTTAGTGGAAACACCCCTGGTGGTCTAGGGTTGTGAGGGAGTTAGTGGAGACATCTCTGTGGTCTAGGGTTATGAAGGAGTTAGTGGAGACATCCCTGGTGATCCAGGGTTGTAATGGAGTTAGTGGAGACATCCCTGGTGGTCTCGGAGTTGGTGGAGACCTCCCTAGTAGTCTAGGCTTGTGAGAGAGTTAGTGAAGACATCCCTGGTGCTCTAGGATTGTGAGGGAGTTAGTGGAGACATCCCTGGTGGTCTAGGATTTAGGGGCATAGGTGGAGACATCCCTGGCGGTCCAGGGTTGGGAGGGAGTTATTGGAGACATCCCTAGTTGTCTAGGGTTGTGAGGGAGCTATTGGAGACATCCCTAGTGGTCTAGGGTTGTGAGGGAGTAGGTGAAGACATCCCTGGTGGTCTAGGTTGGTGAGGGAGTTAGTGGAGACGTCCCTGGTGGTCTAGAATTGTGAGGGAGTTATTGCAGACATCCCTAGTGGTTTAGGGTTGTAAGGGAGTAGGTGGAGACATCCCTGGTGGTCTAGGGGGGTGAGGGAGTTATTGGAGACATCCCTAGTGGTTTAGGGTTGTAAGGGAGTAGGTGGAGACATTCCTGGTGGTCTAAGGTTTTGAGGGCATTAGTGTAGACATCACTGGTGGTCTAAGGTTGTAAAGGTGTAGGTGGAGACATACCTGGTGGTCTAGGGTTGTGAGGGAGTCAGTGAAGACATACCTGGTGATCCAGGTTTGTGAGGGACTTAGTGGAGACATCACGGGTGGTCTAGGGTGGTGATGGAGTTAGTGGAGACAGCCCTGGTGGTCTAGGGTTGTGAATGAGTTAGTGGAGACGTGGTCTAGGGTTTAGAAGGAGTTAGTGGAGGCATCCCTGGTGGTCTAGGGTTGTGAATGAGTTAGTGGAGACATCCCTTGTGTTCTAGGGTTGTGAATGAGTTAGTGGAGACATCCCTGGTGGTCTAGGGTTGTGAATGAGTTAGTGGAGACATCCCTGGTGGTCTAGGGTTGTGAATGAGTTCGTGGAGACATCCCTGGTGGTCTAGGGTTGTGAGGGAGTTAGTGGAGACATCACGGGTGGTCTAGGGTTGTTAGGGAGTCAGTGAAGACATACCTGGTGATCCAGGGTTGTGAAGGAGTTAGTGGAGACATCACGGGTGGTCTAGGGTGGTGATGGAGTTAGTGGAGACAGCCCTGGTGGTCTAGGGTTGTGAATGAGTTATTGGAGACATCCCTGGTGGTCTAGGGTTGTGAGGGATTTAGTGGGGACATCTCTGGTGGTCTAGGGTTGCGAGGGAATTAGTGGAGACATCCCTTGTGGTCTCGGTGTTGGTGGAGACCTCCCTAGTAGTCTAGGCTTGTGAGAGAGTTAGTGAAGACATCCCTGGTGCTCTAGGATTGTGAGGGAAGTAGTGGAGACATCCCTGGTGGTCTAGGATTTAGGGGCATAGGTGGAGACATCCCTTGCGGTCCAGGGTTGTGAGGGAGTTATTGGAGACATCCCTAGTGGTCTAGGGTTGTGAGGGAGTTATTGGAGACATCCCTAGTGGTCTAGGGTGGTGAGGGAGTTATTGGAGACATCCCTAGTGGTTTCGGGTTGTAAGGGAGTAGGTGGAGACATTCCTGGTGGTCTAAGGTTGTGAGGGAATTAGTGTAGACATCACTGGTGGTCTAAGGTTGTAAAGGTGTAGGTGGAGACATACCTGGTGGTCTAGGGTTGTGAGGGAGTTCTTGGAGACATCCCTAGTGGTCTAGGGTTTTAAGGGAGTAGGTGAAGACATCCCTGGTGGTCTAGGTTGGTGAGGGAGTTAGTGGAGACGTCCCTGGTGGTCTAGGATTGTGAGGGAGTTATTGCAAACATCCCTAGTGGTTTAGGGTTGTAAGGGAGTAGGTGGAGACATCCCTGGTGGTCCAGGGTGGTGAGGGAGTTATTGGAGACATCCCTAGTGGTTTAGGGTTGTAAGGGAGTAGGTGGAGACATTCCTGGTGGTCTAAGGTTGTGAGGGAATTAGTGTAGACATCACTGGTGGTCTAAGGTTGTAAAGGTGTAGGTGGAGACATACCTGGTGGTCTAGGGTTGTGAGGGAGTCAGTGAAGACATACCTGGTGATCCAGGGTTGTGAGGGAGTTAGTGGAGACATCACGGGTGGTCTAGGGTGGTGATGGAGTTAATGGAGACAGCCCTGGTGGTCTAGGGTTGTGAATGAGTTAGTGGAGACATCTCTGGTGGTCTAGGGTTTAGAAGGAGTTAGTGGAGACATCCCTGGTGGTCTAGGGTTGTGAATGAGTTAGTGGAGACATCCCTGGTGGTCTAGGGTTGTGAATGAGTTAGTGGAGACATTCCTGGTGGTCTAGGGTTGTGAATGAGTTAGTGGAGACATCCCTGGTGGTCTAGGGTTGTGAATGAGTTAGTGGAGACATCCCTGGTGGTCTAGGGTTGTGAATGAGTTAGTGGAGAAATCCCTGGTGGTCTAGGGTTGTGAATGAGTTAGTGGAGACATTCCTGGTGGTCTAGGGTTGTGAATGAGTTAGTGGAGACATCCCTGGTGGTCTAGGGTTGTGAATGAGTTAGTGGAGACATCCCGGGTGGTCTAGGGTTGTGAATGAGTTAGTGGAGACATCCTGGGTGGTCTAGGGTTGTGAATGAGTTAGTGGAGACATTCCTGGTCGTCTAGGGTTGTGAATGAGTTCGTGGAGACATCCCTGGTGGTCTAGGGTTGTGAAGTAGTTAAAAATCCCACGTGACTGAAACCGCTTTTAGAGAAAACCCATCCTTCATGTCCCCCACACGATCATTTCTCCGTTCACCTGAACATCATTATTAGACGTGTGTCACGTTCTGTCATTATCTCCACCATCACTAATAACATTTTATAAAATCACCTCTAAGGTCTTTTTTACAAAGCTGAACAAGCGCAATGGATCCTCCTCTTATTAGAGAGACCTCCTATCCCATTTATTGCCACCTCTGAGCCCCCTCTGGTCCGGTCCCCCCATAGTTATGATGAGGTTTACAAGGGATTTGCAGATATATTTATATTTACAGGTTTTCATCTCTCTATAATTGTATCTGCTTTTGAAGCTGCTGCTTGACATTGAGGGCAGCTCCTTACTGGTAACCTGTAAACCGCTGGGTCCTTCACACATAAACCCCCCCGGTCCCTGCAGCTGCAACTAACGGACTAAGCAGATAAATATTGATATACTGTTCCCAAAGGAATAGTGCCACACAATGCCCAGATAGTGCCATGAATTGTCCTGCCACACAATGCCAAGATAGTGCCATGAATTGTCCTGCCACACAATGCCCAGATAGTGTCATTAATTGTCCTGCCACACAATGCCCAGATAGTGGCATGCATTATCCTGCCATGCAGTGCCCAGATAGTGCCATGAATTGTCCTGCCATGCAGTGCCCAGATAGTGCCATTAATTGCCCTGCAATGTAGTGCCCAGATAGTGCCATGAATTGTCCTGCCATGCAGTGCCCACATAGTGCCATGAATTGTCCTGCCATGCAGTGCCCAGATAGTGCCATGAATCGTCCTGAAATGCAGTGCCCAGATAGTGCCATGAATTGTCTTGTAATGCAGTGCCCAGATAGTGCCATGAATAGTCCTGTCATGCAGTGCCCAGATAGTGCCATGAATTGTCCTGTCATGCAGTTCCCAGATAGTGCCATGTCCGTAGTATCTCTATTATTGAGAAGCGTCTCTGGTAACGCTGATCTCTAGTAATTCTTCTTTGTGAGTTTTATTTGATATGGATCTTTTCTGTTCCGGTCAGTGTGATGTCATTTCCTGGGCGGGGATGCCGCCATTCTTTTTTACTTGGCCTAATAATGAAACGCAAGTTCAGCTCTGAAAGGCATGGCCATAAAGTGACTATTTATATTTATTTTTATATTTTTGTATGGGCTGAATCTTAACTCTGGAACATAGCAGAGCCCAAAGTGGCACCCGATGTTTCTTACGTCTGCTCTACCGTCTTCCCACAGAACCATTGTGGCGGTGAATGTAATCAACTGCTCCCTGTTATCAGCCATTTCAGGCTGGGAGAGGATGACTGTAGGACAGGTGAATACAATCTATTGTTCTCTGTTATCAGACACATCTGCACTGTGGGAACAAGGGCTCGTCCTCACGCTGCAGAATTGCCACGTTTTTTCAAAACGGAATTTCGGACGGAAAAAACGCAGCAGAATATAGTAGCAGCAAATCAACAAATCTCATCCACACGCTGCGTAAAAATTCCGAGCAGAAATTGACCTGCGGTGCGTATTTTTCGTACATGTCAATTCCTACTGCGGAAAGTGTCCAGAATTGCTGCGTTTTTCAGAGGAGACGTCACCATCCCCCAACATTGAGAAAAACGCAGCAATTTACGCATCATTTTCTGCATCAAAATCTGCCGTGTGTGACTGCACCCTTAGGCTGGATTCACATGAGGTCATTACATCCGGACCGAACACACAGCAGGGAGCCGGGCTCTTCACATCATAGTTATGTACGACGCTAGGAGTCCCTGCCTCGCTGCAGGACAACTGTCCCGTACTGTAATCATGTTTTCAGTACGGGACAGCAGTTCCACGGAGAGGCAGGGACTCCTAGCGTCGTACATAACTATGATGTGAAGAGCCCGGCTCCCTGCACTGTGTTCGGTCCGGGACTTGCGGCCGAAATACGTCCGTCAGTTACGGACGTAATGACCTCGTGCGAACCCAGCCTAAGGGTGAAGTCACACACGGCAGATTTTGATGCAGAAATCCCGGCACCTGCTGCGGAAGCAACCACATTCAGATGAGTTGAACTGATTTTTACATGCAGAAATTTCTGCTGCGTGTGACTGCGCCCTAATAATCTTCAGACTCTGGGGTCAGTGGCCCGGGACGAGTGTACGCTGCCTCCCAATCCCCAATCATTCCATACAGTAAGACCCCCACCATAGGGAGACTCCCACCCCAGCCAGTACTGTATGGACTAAGAGAAAACCCTGTAGTTCACATTCTTCATTAATGAATCATTGACAGAGCGGTGACTAGGACACAACGAGGCTTGTATAAGTGAGTGTCAGCTCTTGTGGCGAGTGCAGTGTCATGGTGTCAGCTGCAGATTTCTGCAGCTTTTCCTCCGTCTCTTTGTATTGAGCTTTCCTCAGGGAAGTGACCCCATCATCATCGTCTTCCTGCCCCCCCTCATCATCGTCTTCCTGCCCCCCCTCATCATCGTCTTCCTGCCCCCCCTTATCATCGTCTTCCTGCCCCCGCCTCTGGCCTGCGCAGGCAGCATGACTTCGCACTTTTTTCCCCGGATCACTCGCTGCCTTTTTCTTTGTTGCATAACACAGAAGATCATTGTGACTTGTCGTGGTGATGATCCTGAACCTGTCGCTGCCTGAGGCGTTCGGGGAAAAGCGGAAAAACCTGTTTTATTTTATAATCAATGCAGATAATATTTGTTTCATTTTTTCTGGATCTGGACAGATTCCGGTCACTTAGGATTCCGTTCAGCTGCTTCTTAGTCATATCGGTTCCTGGGAAAGCTGAGTGACGATCATTATGGCTGCCACAGGAGTTGTCACCCAGCTTTCTCAGGATCCTGAATGGCAATAATGGTCAATAATTATTATTTTTACCTGCCAGGCACCCAGAAGTTGCTCCCTTCAGCAATTGTACCCCAAAAGAAGAGTCATGTGACCTTTTCCATTTATTTCTACTGCAACTGTTGCATCACGTGATTTGATTTGTCCCCTCTGGGATCACGCAACTGAAGGGGTTAATGTCATTTATTAAAACTGAAACCCTTAGCAACCAATCATATTCCAGCTCTTATATTTCCGAGACCTGATTGGTTGCTACCGGAAACTGCTCCACTTTTTAATTGCACCAGTTTGGATAAGTCCCCCCCATTGTTCCACACTTCTTATAAGGGCCCTCAGGACAGCTTGACCGGGGGCCCCAATGCACTGCAGACAGGTAACGTAAAATTTCTGAGCCCCAATGCAAAATCTGTAACAGAGCCCCCCAGTAAACACCTTATTTATAGTGCTGGTCTCCCCCCAAGGCGCCCCTCAGGCTCCAGGACTCCACACACTTTTGCACCCTCTGGCACTAGGCCTGGTCTGGATGTCACTGTTCTCCTCGGGTTCCCGGTGTAGAGATGCCACCGCCAGCGCCGCCGCTATTACATAATAGTGACCGTCACTAGAGTCTAATGATAAAAGTAACTTAGTAATGAGATGCGGCGCCCGGGCCACTGAACAACGCTGATCTCATGTAGATTTGCTGGGCCTTTGCTTGGATGAATGGGGCCATTGTCAGCACGGAAATATTTCAGTAACTAAAGCGGATAAAAAAATCAACGTGTCACGGAGCGGAAGTTGTCACCGCGAGGCTTAATTCATGAGTCACATGACCAACGGCGGCGGAATAAAAAGTTAATAACTTGTCACAGCAAATAATCTTATCTGATGTTGTATCGCATGATAAGCTGCGCTCTGAACTTATTCACCACAACTTCCTTTACTGGGAAACCAGAGAACTGCGCCAAATGAATTCTACCGAAATGCCAGGCCCGACCTCACCCACCTGCGGCATTCAATGGAAACTGCAACATCACATCTGATACATTGTATGCAAATATTCTACAGGAAGAAGTCCATGATGGCTGCTACAATGTTACAACTCTTAAAGGGCCTGTCACCCAGCTTTCCTGGAGCCCTGAATGGCAAATTGACTTAGTTCTGTAGTAATATGGGAACAGGGGGTGAATCATTGTGTAACCAGGCAGAGCTCGCATTCTGGATTCATGCCCAACTACAGCTATGTTGGTTGTCACCCAGCTTTCCTGGAGCCCTGAACAGCAAATCCGCCGAGTTATGTAGTGAGATGAGATAAGAAAATGTATCGTTGCGTAATAAGGCAGATCTGTCATTCAGGATTCCAGGAAAGTTGCCTTCCTACATGGGAGCTGTAACACATATCAGTAGCCACCTAACTTTCCTGGAGTACTGACTGACACATCCGCCCAGTTATGTAGGAACGACTGATATATTATGGCGGACTTGACATTCAGGATTCTGGGAAAGATTCCTGACACCAACCATGATAGCTGAAAGGACAGCCCTTATGCCGACCAACCACCCAGCTTTCCTGAGTTCTGAAGGGCAACTTGCATAACTAGATAGAGTTTATAATGTGACAGTAAAGTTATATTGGCGGCTGTATTGGTGGTCACCCAGCTTTCTCAAAGACAGATAGAACTGAGAATGATGGAAATCCGTATATTTTTTCTTTTTATAGTATTTGATTAATTAACTAATTTGTCCATTCCCGGGATACTGAAGTAATGGCTCCTGTGGCCCCCCAGTGAAGTGATGGCTCCTGTGGCCCCCCAGTGAAGTGATGGCTCCTGTGGCCCCCCAGTGAAGTAATGGCTCCTGTGGCCCCCAGTGAAGTGATGGCCCTGTGGCCCCCAGTGAAGTGGTGGCCCCCAGTGAAGTAATGGCTCCTGTGGCCCCCAGTGAAGTGGTGGCCCCAAGTGAAGTGATGGCTCCTGTGGCCCCCAGTGAAGTGATGGCTCCTGTGGCCCCCAGTGAAGTGATGGCTCCTGTGGCCCCCAGTGAAGTGATGGCTCCAGTGGCCCCCCAGTGAAGTGATGGCCCCTGTTGCCCCCAGTGAAGTGGTGGCTCCCAGTGAAGTGATGGCTCCTGTGGCCCCCAGTGAAGTGATGGCTTCAGTGGCCCCCCCAGTGAAGTGATGGCCCCTGTTGCCCCCAGTGAAGTGGTGGCTCCCAGTGAAGTGATGGCTCCTGTGGCCCCCAGTGAAGTGATGGCTCCAGTGGCCCCCCCAGTGAAGTGATGGCCCCTGTTGCCCCCAGTGAAGTGGTGGCTCCCAGTGAAGTGATGGCTCCTGTGGCCCCCAGTGAAGTGATGGCTCCTGTGGCACCCAGTGAAGTGGTGGCCCCCAGTGAAGTGATGGCTCCTGTGGCCCCCAGTGAGGTGATGGCTCCAGTGGCCCCCCAGTGAAGTGATGGCCCCTCTTGCCCCCAGTGATGGGTAGTTGTGCCATGTGGGCCTCGTCCACTCCTCCAGGTATCAGCCCATTACCCGCTGTTCACACCATGCAAGATTAATGAGGACGATCCATAATGAACGTCCTCCTGTTATCAGGGACACGGTTCTCAGGAGAGCAGCAGACGCAGGGAACACTCCCATCATCTCCTATAGTCAGACCCATCATCTCTAATAATCGTCCCAGTTTCGTCTCCTCTCAGACGAAGCGGTAAATGTCCTCCAGCGACTCGGAGAAGTGTCGTGATAACAATGTAATCAAACCTCATAATCATGGGGGTAGAGCGGATAATCACAAGTGGCCACAAATGTCAAATCAGTTGCGGTTTTCAGATGCGGTTTTTTTCTTTGCGGTTCTAACCGCAACAGGTGAATGGACCCTTAGGGCGCCCATACAGAGTAGAGAAAAGGCGACCTAGTTCTGCCTTATCCTCCGGTTTGCTATTTCCAGTGACGACCCCAGGCTAAGTCCTTGACTCTGCTACATCGCACCTGCCGCCAATCGGTGACTATTCCGACCGGGGAATCCGACCTGCAACGTCCATATTTGCTTGCAAGGGTTAAGGGTGAAGAACGCGCACAATTGTGGCCAGAGGATCCACTTCTCTGGTGGGAATCGTAACACTGAACACTGACACGTGGCGTTATAAATAATTTGGCGATGAATGATGTAATTGATCTTGGGAAGGTGGAATTTGATGCACATGTTTTCATGTTTTTTGTCATCCTGAGTAACGATATAACTGAATAATAAATGTGGGTCATGGTCTCTATCCGGGTGTCTGAGCAGGAACATTAACCAGTCGTCAGCCATTCTCAGCGCTCCCGGCCCCTCCAGTCCTCCTCATATTATACAAACAACCTCTAGACTGTCCACTTTACTTCATATACAGGAGTACAGGAGTGCAGGAGCAGGGGGGGGGGGCATGTGCACCAAACGCAACTAGGAGGGAACTGGGGGGGGGGGCACTGAGTGGCACAGGCGTCATGGGCTCCTTCTGGCAAGATCGTTGCAAATGCTCTGGCCAGGTATTCTGCTGCTGGAGAAGCCCCTGACGTCACTATCTATATATGGACAGTGACATCAGGGGCTCCTCCAGGGATCCCCAATGGTGCTATGTGGCACTATCTACAGGGGGGATGGGTGGCACTATCTCCTAGGGGGGTGGCAGCATCTACAGGCAGTGGCGGCTTAAGTAGACCATAGGCCCTGGGCTGTTACCCAGACTTGGGCCCCCCTTCCGCACCGCCGCGCCGTAACTATTGTCAACTCCACCTTTTTGTGAGAGCATTAACAAATGGGTGTCACGATTCCCCTTGTCACATGGCTGTGTCCCTACATGCTGACAGTCTCCAACCATCGCTGACAATATCACACTGTGCAGGGACACGTCCTCCTGACAAGGGGAATGGTAACACATTTGTCTATCAACTGCACAAAGACTTTTTGTGAAATACAAGGATTTCCTATAATAAACATGTCAGGAGCGGGGACAGATTCTCTATAAATCCAGCAGACAAAAAAATGGTGACAGCGCACTGCGAACACGAATGTGACCTAAACCGCTAAATATAAATCTGCATTACTGCTAAATCTACTTACAATAGGGAGGTTCTTAAGGCACATTTTGATCAAATTGTGTGAGCCCACCTGCCACGACGAGGTGACCTCTGTAAGGTGGGGACCTACTCTGCACATACACTCTATAAATCCAGTGACTCACAGGTCACGACGTCTCAGATTCTAGTAGTTTTTTTTCCTCTTCTCTTCTCCATCCGGTCCAGAGCTCATGACGACTTCTCCCGGCCATGACCCATTTCTGCAGTTTGCCACTCAGATGTCTTCAGCTCCTCACATTTCCAACATTTCCACACCTATAAACGAGATAAAATGATCATGGTGCCAAACACTGCGCCCATAAATATAATAGCACCAAACACTGCGCCCCTAAATATAATAGCACCAAACAATGTGCCCCTAAATATAATAGCACCAAACAATGTGCCCCTAAATATAATAGCACCAAACAATGTGCCCCTAATATAATAGCACCAAACACTGTAAAACACCACATACACACAGCCCCTGTATATATCACACATCCCCCTATAGATGGTGCCACACAGCCCCCCCTTTTATATAGTGTCACACAGCGCTCCCCCCTTTGTATATAGTGTCACTCAGCGCTCCACCCTTTGTATATAGGGCCACACAGCGCTCCCCTCCCCCCTTGTATATAGGGCCACACAGCACTTCCCCCTTGTATATAGGGCTACACAGCGCATCCCCCTTGTATATAGTGCACACAGCGCTCCCCCTTGTATATAGTGCACACAGCGCTTCCCCTTGTATATAGTGCACACAGCGCTCCCCCTTGTATATAGTGCACACAGCGCTCCCCCTTGTATATAGTGCACACAGCGCTCCCCCTTGTATATAGTGCACACAGCGCTCCCCCCTTGTATATAGTGCACACAGCGCTCCCCCTTGTATATAGTGCACACAGCGCTCCCCCCTTCTATATAGTGCACACAGCGCATCCCCCTTGTATATAGTGCCTCACAGCGCTCCCCCTTGTATATAGTGCACACAGCGCTCCCCCTTGTATATAGTGCACACAGCGCTCCCCCCTTGTATATAGTGCACACAGCGCTCCCCCCTTGTATATAGTGCACACAGCGCTCCCCCCTTGTATATAGTGCACACAGCGCTCCCCCTTGTATATAGTGCACACAGCGCTCCCCCTTGTATATAGTGCACACAGCGCTCCCCCCTTCTATATAGTGCACACAGCGCTCCCCCTTGTATATAGTGCACACAGCGCTCCCCCTTGTATATAGTGCACACAGCGCTCCCCCTTGTATATAGTGCACACAGCGCTCCCCCTTGTAAATAGTGCACACAGCGCTCCCCCTTTGTATATAGTGCACACAGCGCTCCCCCTTGTATATAGTGCACACAGCGCTCCCCCTTTGTATATAGTGCACACAGCGCTCCCCCTTGTATATAGTGCACACAGCGCTCCCCCTTGTATATAGTGCACACAGCGCTCCCCCTTGTATATAGTGCACACAGCGCTCCCCCTTGTATATAGTGCACACAGCGCTCCCCCTTGTATATAGTGCACACAGCGCTCCCACTTGTATATAGGGTCACACAGCACTTCCCCCTTGTATATAGTGCACACAGCGCTCCCCCTTTGTATATAGTGCACACAGTGCTCCCCCTTGTATATAGTGCACAAGGCGCTCCCCCTTGTATATAGTGCACACAGCGCTCCCCCTTGTATATAGTGCACACAGCGCTCCCCCTTGTATATAGTGCACACAGCGCTCCCCTCCCCCCTTGTATATAGGGTCACACAGCGCTCCCCCTTGTATATAGTGCACACAGCGCTCCCCCTTGTATATAGTGCACACAGCGCTCCCCCTTGTATATAGTGCACACAGCGCTCCCCCTTGTATATAGTGCACACAGCGCTCCCCCTTGTATATAGTGCACACAGCGCTCCCCCCTTCTATATAGTGCACACAGCGCTCCCCCTTGTATATAGTGCACACAGCGCTCCCCCTTGTATATAGTGCACACAGCGCTCCCCCTTGTATATAGTGCACACAGCGCTCCCCTTTGTATATAGTGCACACAGCGCTCCCCCTTGTATATAGTGCACACAGCGCTCCCCCTTTGTATATAGTGCACACAGCGCTCCCCCTTGTATATAGTGCACACAGCGCTCCCCCTTGTATATAGTGCACACAGCGCTCCCCCTTGTATATAGTGCACACAGCGCTCCCCCTTGTATATAGTGCACACAGCGCTCCCCCTTGTATATAGTGCACACAGCGCTCCCACTTGTATATAGGGTCACACAGCACTTCCCCCTTGTATATAGTGCACACAGCGCTCCCCCTTTGTATATAGTGCACACAGTGCTCCCCCTTGTATATAGTGCACAAGGCGCTCCCCCTTGTATATAGTGCACACAGCGCTCCCCCTTGTATATAGTGCACACAGCGCTCCCCCTTGTATATAGTGCACACAGCGCTCCCCCTTGTATATAGTGCACACAGCGCTCCCCCTTGTATATAGTGCACACAGCGCTCCCCCTTGTATATAGTGCACACAGCGCTCCCCCTTTGTATATAGTGCACACAGCGCTCCCCCTTGTATATAGTGCACACAGCGCTCCCCCTTGTATATCGTGCACACAGCTCTCCCCCTTTGTATATAGTGCACACAGCGCTCCCCCTTGTATATAGTGCACACAGCGCTCCCCCTTGTATATAGTGCACACAGCACTCCCCCTTGTATATAGTGCACACAGCGCTCCCCCTTTGTATATAGTGCACACAGCGCTCCCCCTTGTATATAGTGCACACAGCGCTCCCCCTTGTATATAGTGCACACAGCGCTCCCCCTTGTATATAGTGCACACAGCGCTCCCCTCCCCCCTTGTATATAGTGCACACAGCGCTCCCCCTTGTATATAGTGCACACAGCGCTCCCCCTTGTATATAGGGCTACACAGCGCATCCCCCTTGTATATAGTGCACACAGCGCTCCCCCTTGTATATAGTGCACACAGCGCTCCCCCTTTGTATATAGTGCACACAGCGCTCCCCCTTGTATATAGTGCACACAGCGCTCCCCCTTTGTATATAGTGCACACAGCGCTCCCCCTTGTATATAGTGCACACAGCGCTCCCCCTTGTATATAGTGCACACAGCGCTCCCCCTTTGTATATAGTGCACACAGCGCTCCCCCTTGTATATAGTGCACACAGCGCTCCCCCTTTGTATATAGTGCACACAGCGCTCCCCCTTGTATATCGTGCACACAGCTCTCCCCCTTTGTATATAGTGCACACAGCGCTCCCCCTTGTATATAGTGCACACAGCGCTCCCCCTTTGTATATAGTGCACACAGCGCTCCCCCTTGTATATAGTGCACACAGCGCTCCCCTTTTGTATATAGTGCACACAGCGCTCCCCCTTGTATATAGTGCACACAGCGCTCCCCCTTGTAGTGCACACAGCGCTCCCCCTTGTATATAGTGCACACAGCGCTCCCCCTTGTATATAGTGCACACAGCGCTCCCCCTTGTATATAGTGCACACAGCGCTCCCCCCTTGTATATAGTGCACACAGCGCTCCCCCTTTGTATATAGTGCACACAGCGCTCCCCTTTGTATATATTGCACACAGCGCTCCCCCTTGTATATAGTGCACACAGCGCTCCCCCTTTGTATATAGTGCACACAGCGCTCCCCCTTGTATATCGTGCACACAGCTCTCCCCCTTTGTATATAGTGCACACAGCGCTCTCCCTTGTATATAGTGCACACAGCGCTCCCCCTTTGTATATAGTGCACACAGCGCTCCCCCTTTGTATATAGTGCACACAGCGCTCCCCCTTGTATATAGTGCACACAGCGCTCCCCCTTTGTATATAGTGCACACAGCGCTCCCCCTTGTATATAGTGCACACAGCGCTCCCCCTTTGTATATAGTGCACACAGCGCTCCCCTTGTAGTGCACACAGCGCTCCCCCTTGTATATAGTGCACACAGCGCTCCCCCTTGTATATAGTGCACACAGCGCTCCCCCTTGTATATAGTGCACACAGCGCTCCCCCTTGTATATAGTGCACACAGCGCTCCCCCCTTCTATATAGTGCACACAGCGCTCCCCCTTGTATATAGTGCACACAGCGCTCCCCCTTGTATATAGTGCACACAGCGCTCCCCCTTGTATATAGTGCACACAGCGCTCCCCCTTGTATATAGTGCACACAGCGCTCCCCCTTGTATATAGTGCACACAGCGCTCCCCCTTTGTATATAGTGCACACAGCGCTCCCCCTTGTATATCGTGCACACAGCGCTCCCCCTTTGTATATAGTGCACACAGCGCTCCCCCTTGTATATAGTGCACACAGCGCTCCCCCTTGTATATAGTGCACACAGCGCTCCCCCTTGTATATAGTGCACACAGCGCTCCCCCTTGTATATAGTGCACACAGCGCTCCCCCTTGTATATAGTGCACACAGCGCTCCCACTTGTATATAGTGCACACAGCGCTCCCCCTTGTATATAGTGCACAAGGCGCTCCCCCTTGTATATAGTGCACACAGCGCTCCCCCTTGTATATAGTGCACACAGCGCTCCCCCTTGTATATAGTGCACACAGCGCTCCCCTCCCCCCTTGTATATAGGGTCACACAGCGCTCCCCCTTGTATATAGTGCACACAGCACTCCCCCTTGTATATAGTGCACACAGCGCTCCCCCTTGTATATCGTGCACACAGCGCTCCCCCTTTGTATATACTGCACACAGCGCTCCCCCTTTGTATATAGTGCACACAGCGCTCCCCCTTGTATATCGTGCACACAGCTCTCCCCCTTTGTATATAGTGCACACAGCGCTCCCCCTTGTATATAGTGCACACAGCGCTCCCCCTTGTATATAGTGCACACAGCGCTCCCCCTTGTATATAGTGCACACAGCGCTCCCCCTTGTATATAGTGCACACAGCGCTCCCCCTTTGTATATAGTGCACACAGCGCTCCCCCTTGTATATAGTGCACACAGCGCTCCCCCTTGTATATAGTGCACACAGCGCTCCCCCTTGTATATAGTGCACACAGCGCTCCCCTCCCCCCTTGTATATAGTGCACACAGCGCTCCCCCTTGTATATAGTGCACACAGCGCTCCCCCTTGTATATAGGGCTACACAGCGCATCCCCCTTGTATATAGTGCACACAGCGCTCCCCCTTGTATATAGTGCACACAGCGCTCCCCCTTGTATATAGTGCACACAGCGCTCCCCCTTGTATATAGTGCACACAGCGCTCCCCCTTTGTATATAGTGCACACAGCGCTCCCCCTTGTATATAGTGCACACAGCGCTCCCCCTTTGTATATAGTGCACACAGCGCTCCCCCTTGTATATCGTGCACACAGCTCTCCCCCTTTGTATATAGTGCACACAGCGCTCCCCCTTGTATATAGTGCACACAGCGCTCCCCCTTTGTATATAGTGCACACAGCGCTCCCCCTTGTAGTGCACACAGCGCTCCCCCTTGTATATAGTGCACACAGCGCTCCCCCTTGTATATAGTGCACACAGCGCTCCCCCTTGTATATAGTGCACACAGCGCTCCCCCTTTGTATATAGTGCACACAGCGCTCCCCTTTGTATATAGTGCACACAGCGCTCCCCCTTGTATATAGTGCACACAGCGCTCCCCCTTTGTATATAGTGCACACAGCGCTCCCCCTTGTATATCGTGCACACAGCTCTCCCCCTTTGTATATAGTGCACACAGCGCTCCCCCTTTGTATATAGTGCACACAGCGCTCCCCCTTTGTATATACACCGTGTTCCAAATTATTATGCACATTGGATTTAAGTGTCATAAACATTTAATTATTAGTTTTTCAATGAAACTCATGGATGGTCTTGTGTCTGTCTGTGTCTTTGGGCTCTTTGGATCATTGTAATCAATCTCAGACACCTGTGATAATTAGTTTGCCAGGTGTGCCCAATCAAAGGAAAACTACTTAAGAAGGACGTTCCACATTATTAAGCAGCCACAGGTTTCAAGCAATATTGGAAAGAAAAAGGATCTCTTTGCTGCCGAAAAGCATGAAATAGTGCAATACCCTGGACAAGGTATAAAAACATTGGATATTTCAAGAAAACTTAAGCGTGATCATCGTACTGTGAAAAGATTTGTGGCTGATTCAGAGCAGACGGGTTCGTTCAGATAAAGGCATAATGAGGAAGGTTTCTGCCAGACAAATTAATAGGATTAGGAGAGCAGCTGCTAAAATGCCATTGCAAAGCAGCAAACAGGTATTTGAAGCCGCTGGTGCCTCTGGAGTCCCGCGAACCTCAAGGTGTAGGATCCTCCAGAGGTTTGCAAGTGTGCATAAAGCTATTATTCGGCCACCCCTAAACAATGCTCACAAGCAGAAACGGTTGCAGTGGGCTCAGAAATACATGGAAACTAATTTTCAAACCGTGTTGTTTACTCATGAGTGCCGTGCAACCCTGGATGGTCCAGATGGATGGAGTAGTGGATGGTTGGTGAATGGCCACCATGTCCCAACAAGGCTGCGACGTCAGCAAGGAGGTGGCGGAGTCATGTTTTTGGCTGGAATCATGAGGAGAGAGCTGGTAGGCCCCTTTAGGGTCCCTGACGGTGTGAAAATGACCTGCAAAGTACGTAGAGTTTATGACTGACCACTTTCTTCCGTGGTACAAAAAGAAGAACCGTGCCGACCGTAGCAAAATTATCTTCATGCATGACAATGCACCATCTCATGCTGCAAAGAATACCTCTATGTCATTGGCTGCTATGGGCATAAAAGGAGAGAAACTCATGGTGTGGCCCCCATGTTCCCCTGACCTCAACCCTATTGAGAACCTTTGGGGCATCCTCAAGCAAAATATCTATGAGGGTGGGAGGCCGTTCACATCAAAACAGAAGCTCTGGGAGGCGATTCTGACATCCTGCAAAGATATTCAAGCAGAAACTGTCCAAATACTCACAAATTCAATGGATGCAAGAATTGTGCAGGTGACATCAGAGAAGGGTCCTGTGTAACATGTAACTTGTGCTGTGCAGGTGATATCAGAGAAGGGGTCCTGTGTAACATGTAACTTGTGCTATGCAGGTGATATCAGAGGAGGGTCCTGTGTAACATGTAACTTGTCCTGTGCAGGTGATATCAGAGGAGGGTCCTGTGTGACATGTAACTTGTCCTGTGCAGGTGATATCAGAGAAGGGTCCTGTGTAACATGTAACTTTTCCTGTGCAGGTGATATCAGAGGAGGGTCCTGTGTAACATGTAACTTGTCCTGTGCAGGTGATATCAGAGGAGGGTCCTGTGTAACATGTAACTTGTGCTGTGCAGGTGATATCAGAGAAGGGTCCTGTGTAACATGTAACTTTTCCTGTGCAGGTGATATCAGAGAAGGGTCCTGTGTAACATGTAACTTGTGCTGTGCAGGTGATATCAGAGAAGGGTCCTGTGTAACATGTAACTTGTCCTGTGCAGGTGATATCAGAGAAGGGTCCTGTGTAACATGTAACTTGTGCTGTGCAGGTGATATCAGAGGAGGGTCCTGTGTGACATGTAACTTGTGCTGTGCAGGTGATATCAGAGAAGGGTCCTGTGTAACATGTAACTTGTGCTGTGCAGGTGATATCAGAGGAGGGTCCTGTGTAACATGTAACTTGTCCTGTGCAGGTGATATCAGAGAAGGGTCCTGTGTAACATGTAACTTGGCCTGTGCAGGTGATATCAGAGGAGGGTCCTGTGTAACATGTAACTTGTGCTGTGCAGGTGATATCAGAGAAGGGTCCTGTGTAACATGTAACTTGTGCTGTGCAGGTGATATCAGAGAAGGGTCCTGTGTAACATGTAACTTGTGCTGTGCAGGTGATATCAGAGAAGGGTCCTGTGTAACATGTAACTTGTCCTGTGCAGGTGATATCAGAGGAGGGTCCTGTGTAACATGTAACTTGTGATGTGCAGGTGATATCAGAGGAGGGTCCTGTGTAACATGTAACTTGTGCTGTGCAGGTGATATCAGAGAAGGGTCCTGTGTAACATGTAACTTGTGCTGTGCAGGTGATATCAGAGGAGGGTCCTGTGTAACATGTAACTTGTCCTGTGCAGGTGATATCAGAGAAGGGTCCTGTGTAACATGTAACTTGTCCTGTGCAGGTGATATCAGAGAAGGGTCCTGTGTAACATGTAACTTGTGCTGTGCAGGTGATAGAGAAGGGTCCTGTGTAACATGTAACTTGTGCTGTGCAGGTGATATCAGAGAAGGGTCCTGTGTAACATGTAACTTGTGCTGTGCAGGTGATATCAGAGAAGGGTCCTGTGTAACATGTAACTTGTGCTGTGCAGGTGATATCAGAGAAGGGTCCTGTGTAACATGTAACTTGTGCTGTGCAGGTGATATCAGAGAAGGGTCCTGTGTAACATGTAACTTGTGCTGTGCAGGTGATATCAGAGAAGGGTCCTGTGTAACATGTAACTTGTGCTGT
The DNA here is from genome assembly GCF_050947455.1 of Rhinoderma darwinii. Classification (NCBI taxonomy): domain Eukaryota; kingdom Metazoa; phylum Chordata; class Amphibia; order Anura; family Rhinodermatidae; genus Rhinoderma; species Rhinoderma darwinii. The sequence continues at coordinate 4,002,303 of NC_134693.1, forward strand.
GCAGGTGATATCAGAGAAGGGTCCTGTGTAACATGTAACTTGTGGTGTGCAGGTGATATCAGAGGAGGGTCCTGTGTAACATGTAACTTGTGCTGTGCAGGTGATATCAGAGGAGGGTCCTGTGTAACATGTAACTTGTGCTGTGCAGGTGATATCAGAGAAGGGTCCTGTGTAACATGTAACTTGTGCTGTGCAGGTGATATCAGAGGAGGGTCCTGTGTAACATGTAACTTGTGCTGTGCAGGTGATATCAGAGAAGGGTCCTGTGTGACATGTAACTTGTGCTGTGCAGGTGATATCAGAGAAGGGTCCTGTGTAACATGTAACTTGTCCTGTGCAGGTGATATCAGAGGAGGGTCCTGTGTAACATGTAACTTGTGCTGTGCAGGTGATATCAGAGAAGGGTCCTGTGTAACATGTAACTTGTGCTGTGCAGGTGATATCAGAGAAGGGTCCTGTGTAACATGTAACTTGTCCTGTGCAGGTGATATCAGAGAAGGGTCCTGTGTAACATGTAACTTGTGCTGTGCAGGTGATATCAGAGGAGGGTCCTGTGTAACATGTAACTTGTGCTGTGCAGGTGATATCAGAGGAGGGTCCTGTGTAACATGTAACTTGTGCTGTGCAGGTGATATCAGAGGAGGGTCCTGTGTAACATGTAACTTGTGCTGTGCAGGTGATATCAGAGAAGCGTCCTGTGTAACATGTAACTTGTGCTGTGCAGGTGATATCAGAGGAGGGTCCTGTGTAACATGTAACTTGTGCTGTGCAGGTGATATCAGAGGAGGGTCCTGTGTAACATGTAACTTGTGCTGTGCAGGTGATATCAGAGAAGGGTCCTGTGTAACATGTAACTTGTCCTGTGCGGGTGATATCAGAGAAGGGTCCTGTGTAACATGTAACTTGTCCTGTGCGGGTGATATCAGAGAAGGGTCCTGTGTAACATGTAACTTGTCCTGTGCGGGTGATATCAGAGAAGGGTCCTGTGTAACATGTAACTTGTGCTGTGCGGGTGATATCAGAGAAGGGTCCTGTGTAACATGTAACTTGTGCTGTGCGGGTGATATCAGAGGAGGGTCCTGTGTAACATGTAACTTGTGCTGTGCGGGTGATATCAGAGGAGGGTCCTGTGTAACATGTAACTTGTGCTGTGCGGGTGATATCAGAGGAGGGTCCTGTGTAACATGTAACTTGTGCTGTGCGGGTGATATCAGAGGAGGGTCCTGTGTAACATGTAACTTGTGCTGTGCGGGTGATATCAGAGGAGGGTCCTGTGTAACATGTAACTTGTCCTGTGCGGGTGATATCAGAGAAGGGTCCTGTGTAACATGTAACTTGTCCTGTGCGGGTGATATCAGAGGAGGGTCCTGTGTAACATGTAACTTGTCCTGTGCAGGTGATATCAGAGGAGGGTCCTGTGTAACATGTAACTTGTGCTGTGCAAGTGATATCAGAGGAGGGTCCTGTGTAACATGTAACTTGTCCTGTGCAGGTGATATCAGAGAAGGGTCCTGTGTAACATGTAACTTGTGCTGTGCAGGTGATATCAGAGAAGGGTCCTGTGTAACATGTAACTTGTCCTGTGCAGGTGATATCAGAGAAGGGTCCTGTGTAACATGTAACTTGTGCTGTGCAGGTGATATCAGAGGAGGGTCCTGTGTAACATGTAACTTGTCCTGTGAAGGTGATATCAGAGAAGGGTCCTGTGTAACATGTAACTTGTGCTGTGCAGGTGATATCAGAGGAGGGTCCTGTGTGACATGTAACTTGTGCTGTGCAGGTGATATCAGAGAAGGGTCCTGTGTGACATGTAACTTGTGCTGTGCAGGTGATATCAGAGAAGGGTCCTGTGTAACATGTAACTTGTGCTGTGCAGGTGATATCAGAGGAGGGTCCTGTGTAACATGTAACTTGTGCTGTGCAGGTGATATCAGAGAAGGGTCCTGTGTAACATGTAACTTGTGCTGTGCAGGTGATATCAGAGGAGGGTCCTGTGTAACATGTAACTTGTGCTGTGCAGGTGATATCAGAGGAGGGTCCTGTGTAACATGTAACTTGTGCTGTGCAGGTGATATCAGAGAAGGGTCCTGTGTAACATGTAACTTGTGCTGTGCAGGTGATATCAGAGGAGGGTCCTGTGTAACATGTAACTTGTGCTGTGCAGGTGATATCAGAGAAGGGTCCTGTGTAACATGTAACTTGTGCTGTGCAGGTGATATCAGAGAAGGGTCCTGTGTAACATGTAACTTGTCCTGTGCAGGTGATATCAGAGAAGGGTCCTGCGTAACATGTAACTTGTCCTGTGCAGGTGATATCAGAGAAGGGTCCTGCGTAACATGTAACTTGTGCTGTGCGGGTGATATCAGAGAAGGGTCCTGCGTAACATGTAACTTGTCCTGTGCGGGTGATATCAGAGAAGGGTCCTGTGTAACATGTAACTTGTGCTGTGCAGGTGATATCAGAGGAGGGTCCTGTGTAACATGTAACTTGGCCTGTGCAGGTGATATCAGAGGAGGGTCCTGTGTAACATGTAACTTGTGCTGTGCAGGTGATATCAGAGGAGGGTCCTTTGTAACATGTAACTTGTGCTGTGCAGGTGATATCAGAGGAGGGTCCTGTGTAACATGTAACTTGTCCTGTGCAGGTGATATCAGAGGAGGGTCCTGTGTAACATGTAACTTGTCCTGTGCAGGTGATATCAGAGAAGGGTCCTGTGTAACATGTAACTTGTGCTGTGCAGGTGATATCAGAGAAGGGTCCTGTGTAACATGTAACTTGTCCTGTGCAGGTGATATCAGAGAAGGGTCCTGTGTAACATGTAACTTGTGCTGTGCAGGTGATATCAGAGAAGGGTCCTGTTTAACATGTAACTTGTCCTGTGCAGGTGATATCAGAGAAGGGTCCTGTGTAACATGTAACTTGTCCTGTGCAGGTGATATCAGAGGAGGGTCCTGTGTAACATGTAACTTGTGCTGTGCAGGTGATATCAGAGGAGGGTCCTGTGTAACATGTAACTTGTGCTGTGCAGGTGATATCAGAGAAGGGTCCTGTGTAACATGTAACTTGTCCTGTGCAGGTGATATCAGAGAAGGGTCCTGTGTAACATGTAACTTGTGCTGTGCAGGTGATATCAGAGGAGGGTCCTGTTTAACATGTAACTTGTCCTGTGCAGGTGATATCAGAGAAGGGTCCTGTGTAACATGTAACTTGTCCTGTGCAGGTGATATCAGAGAAGGGTCCTGTGTAACATGTAACTTGTGCTGTGCAGGTGATATCAGAGAAGGGTCCTGTGTAACATGTAACTTGTCCTGTGCAGGTGATATCAGAGAAGGGTCCTGTGTAACATGTAACTTGTGCTGTGCAGGTGATATCAGAGAAGGGTCCTGTGTAACATGTAACTTGTCCTGTGCAGGTGATATCAGAGAAGGGTCCTGTGTAACATGTAACTTGTGCTGTGCAGGTGATATCAGAGGAGGGTCCTGTGTAACATGTAACTTGTGCTGTGCAGGTGATATCAGAGAAGGGTCCTGTGTAACATGTAACTTGTCCTGTGCAGGTGATATCAGAGAAGGGTCCTGTGTAACATGTAACTTGTCCTGTGCAGGTGATATCAGAGGAGGGTCCTGTGTAACATGTAACTTGTGCTGTGCAGGTGATATCAGAGAAGGGTCCTGTGTAACATGTAACTTGTCCTGTGCAGGTGATATCAGAGGAGGGTCCTGTGTAACATGTAACTTGTGCTGTGCAGGTGATATCAGAGGAGGGTCCTGTGTAACATGTAACTTGTGCTGTGCAGGTGATATCAGAGAAGGGTCCTGTGTAACATGTAACTTGTGCTGTGCAGGTGATATCAGAGGAGGGTCCTGTGTAACATGTAACTTGTGCTGTGCAGGTGATATCAGAGGAGGGTCCTGTGTAACATGTAACTTGTCCTGTGCAGGTGATATCAGAGAAGGGTCCTGTGTAACATGTAACTTGTCCTGTGCGGGTGATATCAGAGGAGGGTCCTGTGTAACATGTAACTTGTCCTGTGCGGGTGATATCAGAGAAGGGTCCTGTGTAACATGTAACTTGTGCTGTGCGGGTGATATCAGAGAAGGGTCCTGTGTAACATGTAACTTGTCCTGTGCGGGTGATATCAGAGAAGGGTCCTGTGTAACATGTAACTTGTGCTGTGCAGGTGATATCAGAGGAGGGTCCTGTGTAACATGTAACTTGTGCTGTGCAGGTGATATCAGAGGAGGGTCCTGTGTAACATGTAACTTGTGCTGTGCAGGTGATATCAGAGGAGGGTCCTGTGTAACATGTAACTTGTCCTGTGCAGGTGATATCAGAGAAGGGTCCTGTGTAACATGTAACTTGTGCTGTGCAGGTGATATCAGAGAAGGGTCCTGTGTAACATGTAACTTGTCCTGTGCAGGTGATATCAGAGAAGGGTCCTGTGTAACATGTAACTTGTGCTGTGCAGGTGATATCAGAGAAGGGTCCTGTTTAACATGTAACTTGTCCTGTGCAGGTGATATCAGAGAAGGGTCCTGTGTAACATGTAACTTGTCCTGTGCAGGTGATATCAGAGGAGGGTCCTGTTTAACATGTAACTTGTCCTGTGCAGGTGATATCAGAGAAGGGTCCTGTGTAACATGTAACTTGTCCTGTGCAGGTGATATCAGAGAAGGGTCCTGTGTAACATGTAACTTGTGCTGTGCAGGTGATATCAGAGAAGGGTCCTGTGTAACATGTAACTTGTCCTGTGCAGGTGATATCAGAGAAGGGTCCTGTGTAACATGTAACTTGTGCTGTGCAGGTGATATCAGAGAAGGGTCCTGTGTAACATGTAACTTGTCCTGTGCAGGTGATATCAGAGGAGGGTCCTGTGTAACATGTAACTTGTCCTGTGCAGGTGATATCAGAGAAGGGTCCTGTGTAACATGTAACTTGTCCTGTGCAGGTGATATCAGAGGAGGGTCCTGTGTAACATGTAACTTGTGCTGTGCAGGTGATATCAGAGAAGGGTCCTGTGTAACATGTAACTTGTCCTGTGCAGGTGATATCAGAGGAGGGTCCTGTGTAACATGTAACTTGTGCTGTGCAGGTGATATCAGAGGAGGGTCCTGTGTAACATGTAACTTGTGCTGTGCAGGTGATATCAGAGAAGGGTCCTGTGTAACATGTAACTTGTGCTGTGCAGGTGATATCAGAGGAGGGTCCTGTGTAACATGTAACTTGTGCTGTGCAGGTGATATCAGAGGAGGGTCCTGTGTAACATGTAACTTGTCCTGTGCAGGTGATATCAGAGAAGGGTCCTGTGTAACATGTAACTTGTCCTGTGCAGGTGATATCAGAGGAGGGTCCTGTGTAACATGTAACTTGTCCTGTGCAGGTGATATCAGAGAAGGGTCCTGTGTAACATGTAACTTGTGCTGTGCGGGTGATATCAGAGAAGGGTCCTGTGTAACATGTAACTTGTCCTGTGCGGGTGATATCAGAGAAGGGTCCTGTGTAACATGTAACTTGTGCTGTGCAGGTGATATCAAAGGAGGGTCCTGTGTAACATGTAACTTGTGCTGTGCAGGTGATATCAGAGGAGGGTCCTGTGTAACATGTAACTTGTGCTGTGCAGGTGATATCAGAGGAGGGTCCTGTGTAACATGTAACTTGTCCTGTGCAGGTGATATCAGAGAAGGGTCCTGTGTAACATGTAACTTGTGCTGTGCAGGTGATATCAGAGAAGGGTCCTGTGTAACATGTAACTTGTCCTGTGCAGGTGATATCAGAGAAGGGTCCTGTGTAACATGTAACTTGTGCTGTGCAGGTGATATCAGAGAAGGGTCCTGTTTAACATGTAACTTGTCCTGTGCAGGTGATATCAGAGAAGGGTCCTGTGTAACATGTAACTTGTCCTGTGCAGGTGATATCAGAGGAGGGTCCTGTTTAACATGTAACTTGTCCTGTGCAGGTGATATCAGAGAAGGGTCCTGTGTAACATGTAACTTGTCCTGTGCAGGTGATATCAGAGAAGGGTCCTGTGTAACATGTAACTTGTGCTGTGCAGGTGATATCAGAGAAGGGTCCTGTGTAACATGTAACTTGTCCTGTGCAGGTGATATCAGAGAAGGGTCCTGTGTAACATGTAACTTGTGCTGTGCAGGTGATATCAGAGAAGGGTCCTGTGTAACATGTAACTTGTCCTGTGCAGGTGATATCAGAGGAGGGTCCTGTGTAACATGTAACTTGTCCTGTGCAGGTGATATCAGAGAAGGGTCCTGTGTAACATGTAACTTGTCCTGTGCAGGTGATATCAGAGGAGGGTCCTGTGTAACATGTAACTTGTGCTGTGCAGGTGATATCAGAGAAGGGTCCTGTGTAACATGTAACTTGTCCTGTGCAGGTGATATCAGAGGAGGGTCCTGTGTAACATGTAACTTGTGCTGTGCAGGTGATATCAGAGGAGGGTCCTGTGTAACATGTAACTTGTGCTGTGCAGGTGATATCAGAGAAGGGTCCTGTGTAACATGTAACTTGTGCTGTGCAGGTGATATCAGAGGAGGGTCCTGTGTAACATGTAACTTGTGCTGTGCAGGTGATATCAGAGGAGGGTCCTGTGTAACATGTAACTTGTCCTGTGCAGGTGATATCAGAGAAGGGTCCTGTGTAACATGTAACTTGTCCTGTGCAGGTGATATCAGAGGAGGGTCCTGTGTAACATGTAACTTGTCCTGTGCAGGTGATATCAGAGAAGGGTCCTGTGTAACATGTAACTTGTGCTGTGCAGGTGATATCAGAGAAGGGTCCTGTGTAACATGTAACTTGTGCTGTGCAGGTGATATCAGAGAAGGGTCCTGTGTAACATGTAACTTGTGCTGTGCAGGTGATATCAGAGAAGGGTCCTGTGTAACATGTAACTTGTGCTGTGCAGGTGATATCAGAGGAGGGTCCTGTGTAACATGTAACTTGTCCTGTGCAGGTGATATCAGAGGAGGGTCCTGTGTAACATGTAACTTGTGCTGTGCAGGTGATATCAGAGAAGGGTCCTGTGTAACATGTAACTTGTGCTGTGCAGGTGATATCAGAGAAGGGTCCTGTGTAACATGTAACTTGTGCTGTGCAGGTGATATCAGAGGAGGGTCCTGTGTAACATGTAACTTGTGCTGTGCAGGTGATATCAGAGAAGGGTCCTGTGTAACATGTAACTTGTCCTGTGCAGGTGATATCAGAGAAGGGTCCTGTGTAACATGTAACTTGTCCTGTGCAGGTGATATCAGAGGAGGGTCCTGTGTAACATGTAACTTGTGCTGTGCAGGTGATATCAGAGAAGGGTCCTGTGTAACATGTAACTTGTGCTGTGCAGGTGATATCAGAGAAGGGTCCTGTGTAACATGTAACTTGTGCTGTGCAGGTGATATCAGAGAAGGGTCCTGTGTAACATGTAACTTGTGCTGTGCAGGTGATATCAGAGGAGGGTCCTGTGTAACATGTAACTTGTCCTGTGCAGGTGATATCAGAGGAGGGTCCTGTGTAACATGTAACTTGTGCTGTGCAGGTGATATCAGAGAAGGGTCCTGTGTAACATGTAACTTGTGCTGTGCAGGTGATATCAGAGAAGGGTCCTGTGTAACATGTAACTTGTGCTGTGCAGGTGATATCAGAGGAGGGTCCTGTGTAACATGTAACTTGTGCTGTGCAGGTGATATCAGAGAAGGGTCCTGTGTAACATGTAACTTGTCCTGTGCAGGTGATATCAGAGAAGGGTCCTGTGTAACATGTAACTTGTCCTGTGCAGGTGATATCAGAGGAGGGTCCTGTGTAACATGTAACTTGTGCTGTGCAGGTGATATCAGAGAAGGGTCCTGTGTAACATGTAACTTGGCCTGTGAAGTTTTGTTGGATTGATAGAGCTTTTGATGTCTGTAAATATGACCTCCTGATGCTGCAAATTCAACAAATGACCATTTTACTTCTCTTTACAACCTGTAAATGTTCTGATCTCTGTTGTGCATAATAATGTGAAACAAAAAAATCTGTTATCATTAGGAGATTTGTTCAATAAAATTTGCATTATTCTCCAACGGTTGATGCTGAAGATTATACTGACTGTCATTGCAGCGACTATTTAGGAAAATCAGCGAAAAATAAAATTTGCATAATAATTTGGAACGCGGTGTAGAATAGCGGCCGAGCTGCAGTATTCGGGTGAATAGGAACAGACCTGCAGTTCTGCAGCACGGCCGCTATGCAATGTACAGAGCCAACTGCTTCCTTCTCCGTACATCGATCGTCCAAGTTCAGTCCAAGAAAAACCGACGATTTCGCACCAGATTTTTGCCTTTAGTTTTTCGCATTTTTTCGTCCCGTTTTTCACGTCCGTGAAAAAAACCCACTGAAGAACGTCCTCAACAGTCCCGACCCACTGAAAGCACCCGCAGGACGGTCACGTGACGCAGAAACGCCATTCTCTATTGCACATGGCGTAGACAGATCTGTGAGATTCTTCTGGGGCGTATTTTTGGCCACGTCTTATAATCAGGACCGCACGGCGCTGGCGCTTTTTCCTGCTTTCACTACTCAAGTATCTCCAGACAACCGTCCGCGAAAAAACGCAACGGAATGAATGGCATCCGCGTGGATTCCGTTTTTCACACAAAACCTTTAATTCTATGGGCCGTTCCTGCATGAAAAATAATCAGAGATGGAGCGCGCTGCGATCTTCTCATCATAGACGGACGGGCCGTGAAAATAAACTGACGTCTGTAGCTATAACGTGTAAGTGTTCAGTCTGGGCGCCGTGCGTTCTGCACTCAGACCCAGCCGGACGCAAAAATCGTTGTTCTGACGGACTGTCGTGTCTTCACGTGTAAGACGGGGACAAAGTTCTACAGCCAATGGACTCAGATCGGCAAAAAAATCGGGAAGAAACACAGAGGGGGGAGACTGTGCGGCTTTTTCGCGAGTGTTTTTTTATGCGGCTGTTTTTTCCATTGATATCTACGGGCAGATGTTTGGAGAGACTTTCCGGCAGCATCTGGAGGGTCCACATCACAGAAAACCAAAAATTCTTTGGGTAGTCAACAAATAAAAAAAGTTACTGCCGTGTGCGCAAAATCACTAATAAGCGTCTGATCACAGGCAGAGCATGCTGGGACTTGTAGTTCCTCACAGACAGAGCATGCTGGGACTTGTAGTTCCTCACAGACAGAGCATGCTGGGACTTGTAGTTCCTCACAGACAGAGCATGCTGGGACTTGTAGTTCCCGGTGCTGGGGTTTCCGGTCAGGCAGGGGTTACTGGTTACAATGTAACATTTTGGGTTAATATTTCCGCCGTTCCCCCTCCCCCTGCTGTTTCCACACCCTCCGTGCCCTCATATCAGCGGACTCCCTGCAGCGGGCACACTCTGCCAGGCGGACGGCGAAAGAAGAGCAACGGGCTCCGGGATATAGTGTGTGACTGCGGGGGCTCTGGGATATATTGGGTGAGTGCGGGGGCTCCGGTATATAGAGGGGGGTGAGTGCGGGGGCTCCGGTATATAGCGGGCGAGTGCGGGGGCTCCGGTATATAGAGGGGGGGGTCTGCTCTATTATTGGGGCTCTTACCTGAAGTTTTGGGGTCTCCAGGGTTCGGAGTGTCATAAAGTTTCTGCTTTAGACCTTTGATACTTTGGGGTGCAGTGATTTCTTTCCTGGGGGGCTCTGATAACCTCTTGTCTTCTGTTTAGGGGGTGTCCTCTTATATCCTGTAATATTGGGGGGGGACTGAGATCTTGTGTTGTAGTCACCGGTGGAGAGGGGGGGGTTATTATTGTGGGGAGGGGTCACTGATATAGACGCTCTTATTACACTGGTATTTTTGGGGGCTTTGGTTTCCTCTTACATTACAGCTGGGGGGGGGGTCACTGATTTCCTGTCATTAATAGATTTATTATATTAGGGCTTGGGAGGGGTCACTAATATATTGGGGGCTCTTTGATAACAGGTTTTGGGGTCACCAGTATTCTGGAGGGTGCGGTGATGTCCTCCTTAGAGGGGGGGTCACTTGTTTCCATGTGTCGGCTGGGCTCTATACTCCCGCATGTCCTGGTTATTACAGTCCTGTACATTATACATTTCCCGTCTCTCGCAGTGCGGAGCTGCGGATTAACCCCTGAGATCATCTCTCAGATAAAGTGAAATATTTGGGATCCAAGAGGTTCTGCAGCAGTCACTGATCTATATGGGCTGGTGTATCCATGTGCTGCGCTCGCAGAAGGCAGAACTCTGGGAGCTGCAGGGACTGTGCATTCCTATGGAGCCTGGGTGACCCTGTGACTAAATGACACCCCCAGAGCTGTTATCAATGGCTGCTGTACTTCCAGCATCAGCACTAAAGGAAGAAGTCAGGAGCAGAACTGGCTGATACAGGAGGAAAACAGCTCCCAGCGGCACGGAGAGGGTTTAGATCAGTGGTTCCCAGCCGGGGTGAGGCGGCATTCCTCTCATCCACTGCAACAAAAAAAAAAAACGTTTTAAAAAAAGATATTTTTTTTCTACAAGCTCCGCCTCCTTATTTATTCCTTCCCCAGGGGTAAGCACTCCCTCTCTGTGATGGCCACTTTACTAGAGGGGCAAATGGTCATTTTACGGGGGGAGGGGGGGGGGGCTGAGGCTGATGGTGGCTTTACTCATGGTCATTACTGTGAGTGGGGGGCTGATGGTCATTTTACTGTGAGTGGGGGGCTGATGGTCATTACTGTGAGTGGGGGGCTGATGGTCATTACTGTGAGTGGGGGCTGATGGTCATTACTGTGAGTGGGGGCTGATGGTCATTTTACTGTGAGTGGGGGCTGATGGTCATTACTGTGAGTGGGGGGCTGATGGTCATTACTGTGAGTGGGGGGCTGATGGTCATTTTACGGGGGGAGGGGGGGGGGCTGAGGCTGATGGTGGCTTTACTCATGGTCATTACTGTGAGTGGGGGGCTGATGGTCATTTTACTGTGAGTGGGGGGCTGATGGTCATTACTGTGAGTGGGGGGCTGATGGTCATTACTGTAAGGGGGGCTGATGGTCATTACTGTGAGTGGGGGGTCTGATGGTCATTACTGTAAGGGGGGCTGATGGTCATTACTGTGAGTGGGGGGCTGATGGTCATTTTACTGTGAGTGGGGGGCTGATGGTCATTACTGTGAGTGGGGGGCTGATGGTCATTACTGTAAGGGGGGCTGATGGTCATTACTGTGAGTGGGGGTCTGATGGTCATTACTGTGAGTGGGGGGCTGATGGTCATTACTGTGAGTGGGGGGCTGATGGTCATTACTGTGAGTGGGGGGCTGATGGTCATTACTGTAAGGGGGGGGTTGATGGTCATTACTGTGAGTGGGGGGCTGATGGTCATTACTGTGAGTGGGGGGTCTGATGGTCATTACTGTGAGTGGGGGGCTGATGGTCATTACTGTGAGTGGGGGCTGATGGTCATTACTGTGAGTGGGGGCTGATGGTCATTACTGTGAGTGGGGGCTGATGGTCATTACTGTGAGTGGGGGGCTGATGGTCATTACTGTGAGTGGGGGTCTGATGGTCATTACTGTGAGTGGGGGTCTGATGGTCATTACTGTGAGTGGGGGCTGATGGTCATTACTGTGAGTGGGGGGCTGATGGTCATTACTGTGAGTGGGGGGCTGATGGTCATTACTGTGAGTGGGGGGCTGATGGTCATTACTGTGAGTGGGGGTCTGATGGTCATTACTGTGAGTGGGGGGCTGATGGACATTACTGTGAGGGGGGGCTGATGGTCATTACTGTGAGTGGGGGGCTGATGGTCATTACTGTGAGTGGGGGCTGATGGTCATTACTGTGAGTGGGGGGCTGATGGTCATTACTGTGAGTGGGGGGCTGATGGTCATTACTGTGAGTGGGGGGCTGATGGTCATTACTGTGAGTGGGGGGCTGATGGTCATTACTGTAAGGGGGGGCTGATGGTCATTACTGTGAGTGGGGGGCTGATGGACATTACTGTGAGTGGGGGCTGATGGACATTACTGTGAGTGGGGGGCTGATGGTCATTTTACTGTGAGTGGGGGGCTGATGGTCATTTTACTGTGAGTGGGGGCTGATGGTCATTTTACGGTGAGTGGGGGGCTGATGGTCATTACTGTAAGGGGGGGCTGATGGTCATTACTGTGAGTGGGGGTCTGATGGTAATTACTGCGAGTGGGGGTCTGATGGTAATTACTGCGAGTGGGGGGCTGATGGTCATTACTGCGAGTGGGGGTCTGATGGTCATTACTGCGAGTGGGGGGTCTGATGGTAATTACTGCAAGTGGGGGTCTGATGGTAATTACTGCGAGTGGGGGTCTGATGGTCATTTTACTGTGAGTGGGGGTCTGATGGTCATTACTGTGAGTGGGGGTCTGATGGTCATTACTGTGAGTGGCGGCTGATGGTCATTACTGTGAGTGGGGGGCTGATGGTCATTACTGTGAGTGGGGGCTGATGGTCATTACTGTGAGTGGGGGCTGATGGTCATTACTGTGAGTGGGGGTCTGATGGTCATTACTGTGAGTGGGGGCTGATGGTCATTACTGTGAGTGGGGGGCTGATGGTCATTACTGTGAGTGGGGGGCTGATGGTCATTACTGTGAGTGGGGGGCTGATGGTCATTACTGTGAGTGGGGGGCTGATGGTCATTACTGTGAGTGGGGGGCTGATGGTCATTACTGTGAGTGGGGGCTGATGGTCATTACTGTGAGTGGGGGGCTGATGGTCATTACTGTGAGGGGGGCTGATGGTCATTACGGTGAGGGGGGCTGATGGTCATTACTGTGAGTGGGGGGCTGATGGTCATTACTGTGAGTGGGGGGCTGATGGTCATTACTGTGAGTGGGGGGCTGATGGTCATTACTGTGAGTGGGGGGCTGATGGTCATTACTGTGAGTGGGGGGCTAATAGTCATTACTGTGAGTGGGGGGCTGATGGTCATTACTGTGAGTGGGGGGCTGATGGTCATTACTGTGAGTGGGGGGCTGATGGTCATTACTGTGAGTGGGGGGCTGATGGTCATTACTGTGAGTGGGGGCTGATGGACATTACTGTGAGGGGGGCTGATGGTCATTACTGTGAGTGGGGGGTCTGATGGTCATTACTGTGAGTGGGGGGCTGATGGTCATTACTGTAAGGGGGGCTGATGGACATTACTGTGAGGGGGGGCTGATGGTCATTACTGTGAGGGGGGGCTGATGGTCATTACTGTAAGGGGGGGCTGATGGTCATTACTGTAAGGGGGGGCTGATGGTCATTACTGTGAGTGGGGGGCTGATGGTCATTACTGTGAGTGGGGGGCTGATGGTCATTTTACTGTGAGTGGGGGTCTGATGGTAATTACTGCGAGTGGGGGGCTGATGGACATTACTGCGAGTGGGGGGCTGATGGTCATTTTACTGTGAGTGGGGGCTGATGGTCATTTTACTGTGAGTGGGGGGCTGATGGTCATTTTACTGTGAGTGGGGGGCTGATGGTCATTACTGTAAGGGGAGCTGATGGTCATTACTGTGAGTGGGGGTCTGATGGTAATTACTGTGAGTGGGGGGCTGATGGTCATTTTACTGTGAGTGGGGGGCTGATGGTCATTACTGTGAGTGGGGGCTGATGGTCATTACTGTGAGTGGGGGGCTGATGGTCATTACTGTGAGTGGGGGGCTGATGGTCATTACTGTGAGTGGGGGGCTGATGGTCATTTACTGTGAGTGGGGGGCTGATGGTCATTACTGTGAGTGGGGGCTGATGGTCATTACTGCAAGGGGGGCTGATGGTCATTACTGTGAGTGGGGTGTCTGATGGTCATTACTGTGAGTAGGGGGCTGATGGTCATTACTGTGAGTGGGGGGCTGATGGACATTACTGTGAGGGGGGGCTGATGGTCATTACTGTGAGTGGGGGACTGATGGTCATTACTGTAAGGGGGGGTTGATGGTCATTACTGTGAGTGGGGAGCTGATGGTCATTACTGTGAGTGGGGGGCTGATGGTCATTACTGTGAGTGGTTGGCTGATGGTCATTACTGCGAGTGGGGGGCTGATGGTCATTACTGCGAGTGGGGGGCTGATGGTCATTACTGCGAGTGGGGGGCTGATGGTCATTACTGTAAATGGGGGGCTGATGGTCATTACTGTGAGTGGGGGTCTGATGGTCATTACTGTGAGTGGGGGCTGATGGACATTACTGTGAGGGGGGCTGATGGTCATTACTGTAAGGGGGGGCTGATGGTCATTTTACTGTGAGTGGGGGGCTGATGGTCATTTTACTGTGAGTGGGGGGCTGATGGTCATTACTGTAAGGGGGGGCTGATGGTCATTACTGTGAGTGGGGGTCTGATGGTAATTACTGTGAGTGGGGGTCTGATGGTAATTACTGCGAGTGGGGGGCTGATGGTCATTACTGCGAGTGGGGTCTGATGGTCATTACTGCGAGTGGGGGGTCTGATGGTAATTACTGCAAGTGGGGGTCTGATGGTAATTACTGCGAGTGGGGGTCTGATGGTCATTTTACTGTGAGTGGGGGTCTGATGGTCATTACTGTGAGTGGGGGTCTGATGGTCATTACTGTGAGTGGGGGCTGATGGTCATTACTGTGAGTGGGGGCTGATGGTCATTACTGTGAATGGGGGGCTGATGGGTCATTACTGTGAGTGGGGGCTGATGGTCATTTTACTGTGAGTGGGGGTCTGATGGTCATTTTACTGTGAGTGGGGGTCTGATGGTAATTACTGCGAGTGGGGGGCTGATGGTCATTACTGCGAGTGGGGTCTGATGGTCATTACTGCGAGTGGGGGGTCTGATGGTAATTACTGCGAGTGGGGGGCTGATGGTCATTACTGCGAGTGGGGGTCTGATGGTAATTACTGCGAGTGGGGGGCTGATGGTCATTTTACTGTGAGTGGGGGTCTGATGGTCATTACTGCGAGTGGGGGTCTGATGGTCATTACTGTGAGTGGGGGCTGATGGTCATTACTGTGAGTGGGGGCTGATGGTCATTACTGTGAGTGGGGGCTGATGGTCATTTTACTGTGAGTGGGGGTCTGATGGTCATTACTGTGAGTGGGGGCTGATGGTCATTACTGTGAGTGGGGGCTGATGGTCATTACTGTGAGTGGGGTCTGATGGTCATTACTGTGAGTGGGGGCTGATGGTCATTACTGTGAGTCGGGGCTGATGGTCATTACTGTGAGTGGGGGGGCTGATGGTCATTACTGTGAGTGGGGGGCTGATGGTCATTACTGTGAGTGGGGGCTGATGGTCATTACTGTGAGTGGGGGGCTGATGGTCATTACTGTGAGTGGGGGGCTGATGGTCATTACTGTGAGTGGGGGCTGATGGTCATTACTGTGAGTGGGGGGCTGATGGTCATTACTGTGAGTGGGGGGCTGATGGTCATTACTGTTAGTGGGGGCTGATGGTCATTACTGTTAGTGGGGGGCTGATGGTCATTACTGTTAGTGGGGGGCTGATGGTCATTACTGTTAGTGGGGGGCAGATGGTCATTTTACTGTGAGTGGGGGGCTGATGGTCATTACTGTGAGTGGGGGGCTGATGGTCATTACTGCAAGGGGGGCTGATGGTCATTACTGTGAGTGGGGTGTCTGATGGTCATTACTGTGAGTGGGGGGCTGATGGTCATTACTGTGAGTGGGGGCTGATGGACATTACAGTGAAGGGGGCTGATGGTCATTACTGTGAGTGGGGGACTGATGGTCATTACTGTAAGGGGGGGTTGATGGTCATTACTGTGAGTGGGGTGTCTGATGGTCATTACTGTGAGTGGGGGGCTGATGGTCATTACTGTGAGTGGGGGGCTGATGGACATTACTGTGAGGGGGGGCTGATAGTCATTACTGTGAGTGGGGGACTGATGGTCATTACTGTAAGGGGGGGTTGATGGTCATTACTGTGAGTGGGGAGCTGATGGTCATTACTGTGAGTGGGGGGCTGATGGTCATTACTGTGAGTGGTTGGCTGATGGTCATTACTGTGAGTGGGGGGCTGATGGACATTACTGTGAGGGGGGCTGATGGTCATTACTGTAAGGGGGGGCTGATGGTCATTACTGTGAGTGGGGGGCTGATGGTCATTACTGTGAGTGGGGGGCTGATGGTATTACTGTGAGTGGGGGTCCTGATGGTCATTACTGTGAGGGGGGCTGATGGTCATTACTGCAAGGGGGGCTGATGGTCATTACTGTGAGTGGGGGGCTGATGGTCATTACTGTGAGTGGGGGTCTGATGGTCATTACTGTGAGGGGGGCTGATGGTCATTACTGCAAGGGGGGGCTGATGGTCATTACTGTGAGTGGGGGGCTGATGGTCATTACTGTAAGGGGGGGCTGATGGTCATTACTGTAAGGGGGGGCTGATGGTCATTACTGTGAGTGGGGGGCTGATGGTCATTACTGTAAGGGGGGGCTGATGGTCATTACTGTAAGGGGGGGGCTGATGGTCATTACTGTGAGTGGGGGGCTGATGGTCATTACTGTGAGTGGGGGCTGATGGTCATTACTGTAAGGGGGGGCTGATGGTCATTACTGTGAGTGGGGGGCTGATGGACATTACTGGAGAGGGGGGCTGATGGTCATTTTACTGTGAGTGGGGGGCTGATGGTCATTTTACTGTGAGTGGGGGGCTGATGGTCATTACTGTGAGTGGGGGGCTGATGTCATTACTGTAAGGGGGGCTGATGGTCATTACTGTGAGTGGGGTGTCTGATGGTCATTACTGTGAGTGGGGGGCTGATGGTCATTACTGTGAGTGGGGGGCTGATGGACATTACTGTGAGGGGGGGCTGAATGGTCATTACTGTGAGTGGGGACTGATGGTCATTACTGTAAGGGGGGGTTGATGGTCATTACTGTGAGTGGGGAGCTGATGGTCATTACTGTGAGTGGGGGGCTGATGGTCATTACTGTGAGTGGTTGGCTCATGGTCATTACTGTGAGTGGGGGGCTGATGGACATTACTGTGAGGGGGGCTGATGGTCATTACTGTAAGGGGGGGCTGATGGTCATTACTGTGAGTGGGGGGCTGATGGTCATTACTGTGAGTGGGGGGCTGATGGTCATTACTTTGAGTGGGGGTCTGATGGTCATTACTGTGAGGGGGGGCTGATGGTCATTACTGTAAGGGGGGGCTGATGGTCATTACTGTGAGTGGTAGGCTGATGGTCATTACTGTGAGTGGGGGCTGATGGTCATTACTGTGAGTGGGGGGCTGATGGTCATTACTGTGAGTGGGGGGCTGATGGTCATTACTGTGAGTGGGGGGTCTGATGGTCATTACTGCGAGTGGGTGGTCTGATGGTCAATACTGCGAGTGGGTGGTCTGATGGTAATTACTGCGAGTGGGGGGCTGATGGTCATTACTGCGAGTGGAGGGCTGATGGTAATTACTGCGAGTGGGGGGGCTGATGGTCATTTTACTGTGAGTGGGCATCTGATGGTCATTACTGTGAGTGGGGGTCTGATGGTCATTACTGTGAGTGGGGGGCTGATGGTCATTACTGTGAGTGGGGGGCTGATGGACATTACTGTGAGTGGGGGGCTGATGGTCATTACTGTGAGTGGGGGCTGATGGTCATTACTGTGAGTGGGGGCTGATTGTCATTACTGTGAGTGGGGGGCTGATGGTCATTACTGTGAGTGGGGGGCTGATGGACATTACTGTGAGTGGGGGGCTGATGGACATTACTGTGAGTGGGGGCTGATGGTCATTTTACTGTGAGTGGGGGGCTGATGGTCATTACTGTGAGTGGGGGGCTGATGGTCATTACTGTGAGTGGGGGGCTGATGGTCATTACTGTGAGTGGGGGGCTGATGGTCATTACTGTGAGTGGGGGGCTGATGGTCATTACTGTGAGTGGGGGGCTCATGGTCATTACTGTGAGTGGGGGCTCATGGTCATTACTGTGAGTGGGGGGCTGATGGTCATTACTGTAAGGGGGGCTGATGGTCATTACTGTGAGTTGGTGGGTCTGATGGTCATTACTGTGAGTGGGGGGCTGATGGTCATTACTGTGAGTGGGGGCTGATGGACATTACTGTGAGGGGGGCTGATGGTCATTACTGTGAGTGGGGGGTCTGATGGTCATTACTGTGAGTGGGTGGTCTGATGGTCATTACTGTGAGTGGGGGGCTGATGGTCATTACTGTAAGGGGGGGTTGATGGTCATTACTGTGAGTCATGGGCTGATGGACATTACTG